>NC_080167.1:59486212-59763712 GCF_950295315.1 Erinaceus europaeus
AAATATCTTATTTCTTACTTATAGGCAGATATATATATAGAGAGATAGACAGAGAGACACACCTGCAGCAGTGATTCACCACTGAATCTTCCCCCTGAAAGTGGGAACTGGGAGCTTGAACCAAAGGTCCTTACTCATTGTAACATGTGCACTCAACTAGCTGTGCCACCACCCGGCCCCCTCTCCCCTTTCATTTAAAAAGAAGAAGAAGAAGAGGCTACTGGAAAAAAAAACATCTAGGTGTCTCCAGAGGTGGTATATGGAAAGACAGAGGTGAGAGCAACTGCATACTGATTTTCAGTTAGAACAAGGATCTCCCTTACTTTGCATCACATAATAAGGGTCTAACATAATAAGGGTCAGGATATCAAAAATTTAAAAAAAAATTTATTCTCTTTTGTTGCTTTGTTGTTTTATTGTTGCAGTTATTGTTGTTGTTATTGATGTCGTCGTTGTTGGATAGGACAAAGAGAAATGGAGAGAGGAGGGGAAGGCAGAGAGGCAGAGACAAAGATAGACACCTGCAGACCTGCTTCACCACCTGTGAAACAACTCCCCTGCAGGTGGGGAGCTGGTGGGAGGGGGGGCTTGAACCAGGATCCTTACGCTGGTCCTTGTGCTTTGTACCGCCTATGCTTAACCCACTGCACTACCGCCCGACTCCTCTCAAAATATTTTTTATTGACAATTATTATTTTGGTAATACAAGCTTCTAGCAGAGCCAAGAAAAATTCCCAGAGAGACTAGAAAGGCAGAGATTGCTATGTTTCTATATGCAAGTGTGTGATGAAGTTAACAGTAATGCTAGTAGTGTGATGAAATTAACAGTAATGCTAGTAGTGTGATGAAGTTAACAGTAAGTAACTGTTAACTGAAGTTAACAGTGGGCTTGGTATAGCACTGGCCAGAAAGCTACATTAAGCAGAATAAAACTGGTAGAAGTTCAAGGGAAATGAAAACCTTCCCATAGATCAAAAAAGAATAATTTTTAAGAAATCAGCATGTTTTAGCTGCTTAACAACAAAGGATTCCCAGCCTCACCTTAGATGCCAAATTAATTCCAGGTGGATTAAGGAGCTCAAGTGTAAAAAAGAAAATAGCAAAGGAGAAAATTGAGTCAGTTAGGTAAGGCCTTCTCTAGCAGTGACATAAAAAATAAATGTCTAAGTGAATAGATTTGATTATGAAAATAAAAACTTCCTGTGCATCAGAGTGTACCCAGAATGAAATTTTGGGAATAATAATAATAATAACAACTCAAGTACTGTATTTTAAAGAAGGCTTTTATAAATTTACAGAAAAGACAAGTATGCCAAGGAATAAAAATACACATTAAAGAATAAATATTTATAAAGGCTTAAAAGTTATATAGCAGTTTGTAACAGTAGTTGTCCATGTAGTGTGAATATTTTTTGGTTTATGTTTCCTAAGCATTTTCCTATGAATAATTAATTAGAAAAAATAGTACAATGGTAGAAAAAGAGAGAGAGAGAGAGATAATAGGGGGAAACAAAGCATTCTAGTGAAATACTAATGTAATTTCAATTGGCAAATCATCTCTAAAGGTGAATTTAACTATACTTATCAAAAACTGTATCATCTCAACAGAATTTTGAGTAATTATTTTTTCTGGCATTCTATTCTAATGAAATAATTAGAAATATGTTTAAAAAACTCATGGCATTTCTATTATTCAAAATAGAAAGAAAGGAAAACAATAGAAAGAGGTAGGGTAAATCAAATTATCTAACAGTAAATGGTAAATTGAATAAATGTCAGTGCGGAATATTACAAAGTCATTAAAATGACATCTTAAGCATTTATCCAGAGGACTAAATTGAAGGGAAACATGTGCCCCTCTGTTCTCTACCCAGATAGCTGGGTAAAGAAAATATGGGATATATCCTTCATGGAATACTACTCAGCAATAAAAAGGATGGTGTGTCCTTTGAGACAAAGTGAATGGAACTGGAGGTGCTTATGCTTAGTGAAATTAGTAAATAGCTGAAAGACAACTACCAGATGACTTCGCTCGTAGGTGGAATCTTAAGAACGGAAACACACAAACTTGAAAAAAAAACTGAAAGAAGATACCTCAGAAGTTTAAAGAAAAACAAGAACACAACTATCTCTAAGACTTTGTGAGAAGTGTGGTCGTCATTTTTGGGAAGGTGGTAAAAGTGCAAACATAAGATTCCATAGGACTCATTTCTCTTCAGAACCCTTACTTGTTTGAAACAATAGAGGTTTCCTTCATGATCTGAAAGTAGAACCTTTTTCTATTTGGTATGATTTAGTCACTTTAATTGGGGCTTGGTAATGTTACTATCTTAAATTACATGGAAAAATATTTTAGTATCCCCAGATGCAAAATAGAAGTGACTAAGCCATATCAAATAGGAACTTTAGACTTTCCACAACAGGGGGGACCTGTATTGTCTTCAAGTTTTTGATGAAGTCTCTCTCTAACTACCTACATAGTTTTTGTGTCTAGCAACTTGAGTTTATTCCTCCCACTAGAGAAGTGCCCTTTAATAGTTCAGAGTAAGAAAGTTTCAGGTATTTGGAAACAGAATCTATATGTTTGTTCCCATGGCCTGTAGTAGAAAACATCTTTGTTGAACCACAGACTGAATCAAATCTCAAACCAGGTGTTGGGAAACAGAAATTGTATATTTGATTTCTGTTGATGGTTATTTATGTAGTAGCTAGTTATTTATGTAGTAGATAAAGTATGAAAACTATACCTTTCAGTTTTAGCCCAGTGTTAATCATTTAGAATTTTTCTTTTTCATTACTAAATGTATATATTTAGTATATATGTATACCAAAAAAGTCTATATGTCCATATATATCTTTAAAAATATTTATTTATTTGATAGGACAGAGAAATTGAGAGGGTAAGGGTAGATAGGGAGGAAAGAGAGAGACACCTGTAGCACTGTGTCACAGCTCATGAAATTTCCCTCCAAAGGTGGGGACTGGAGGCTTGAACCTGGGTCCTAGTGCATAGTGATGTGTGCATTCAACTGGGTGTATCACTACAAACCCCCACCTTCTTCTTCTCTTCCCACCTCCTCCTCTTCCCCCTCCTCCCCTCTCCTCCCCCCTCTTCCCCCTCTCTCTCCCTTCCTCTCACTCTTCCCCTCATCCTCCTTCTTTAAGTCTTTTTTTTTAGATTTTATTTAATTATTCATGACAAAGATAGGAGGAGAGAGAGAAAGAACCAGGTATCACTCTGGTACATATGCTGCCGGGGATTGAACTCATGACCTCACACTTGAGAGTCCAATGCTGTATTGACTATGCCTCCTTCACCTCCTCCTCCTCCTCCTTTGTACTGCTCAGTTCAGCTCTGGCTTTTGGTGGTAAAGCAGAAGATTGAACCTGGGACTCCAGAGCCTTGGGCATGAAAATATTTTGCATAACCACTATGCTGTCTCCCCAGCCCTGTTATTTGTATCAGCTATTTTTGGCCTCCTATAGCCAATACTATAATAATGTTAAAATTCTAGGCCTGGGGACTAGGTTCAGTGGTAGTGTATCTGCTTTGCATTTGTAAAGCCTGTGGCTCCATTTCCAACAAAGATAAAACAGGTGGAGCTCTATGGATTGTGGTATAAGGTTTTGGTCTCCTAGAATTCTTAAAAATGTTAAGTAGGGGAGTCAGGCAGTAGTGCAGAGGGATTAAGCGTAGGTGGCGCAAAGTGCAAGGACCTGCATAAGAATCCCAGTCCGAGCTCCCAGCTCCCCACCTGCAGGGGAGTCACTCCACAGGTGGTGAAGCAGGTCTGCAGGTGTCTATCTTTCTCTCCCCCTCTCTGTCTTCCCCTCCTCTCTCCATTTCTCTCTGTCCTATCCAACAACGACATCAATCATAACTACAACAATAAAACAAGGGCAATAAAAGAGAATAAATAATAAAAAATGTTAAGTAAATGTAAATTATTACAAAATGATCTTATTGATAGTTGGATGAGAAAGTACATAGATTTAAAACATCCCGGTTCTGTGTACATTTACACACATATATGTACATGTAAATACACAGTTTTTCGATATGAACAGTTTTTAGAAAATTGCAGATCCTGTTTACATACACCACTTCCAAATTACTTTTTGTTTGTCTTTGACTAGAAAGATTTATTTGTTTACTCATTTTATGGATGAGAGACCAGAGCATGGCTCTTGTGTGTGCTGTGGGGGGACTGAACCCCAGGCCATTGTCACACATGTAAAGCATGCATTCTGCAGGCAAACCCACCCCTCAGGCTGCCCAAGTCACATTTTTTAAAAGTTCAGAGGGATATAGAAACACAGCAATTTGGGTGACCTCTGAAACTGTGAGCTGGTTCATTCTTCCTGAGTCTTAGGGCTGTGGTGTTTATGTATTCTTTTCTGCCTTTGACCTTTTCAGAAGAGCAAAGACCATGTTGAAATGTTGGAGCAGCAGGGTTCAAAGTGGGGTGCCTTCCATTTCTGGATGGCCTTTCTAAAATATTCACATGGTATCTGAGAGACTAGTCATCAGTCACCATTTTCAGATGTGGAATTTTAGAGTCCTTGTAAATATAAACCGTTTTCAACTTATAAATAACAGACAATTGCAAATGTTTATCCCTTATCTTCTCTGCTGGAGCCTGGGCTATTCCCAGGAAAGCTGTCCCAGGGCAGGGAGGGCAGGGCGGGGGCAGGAAGGGACATTTCAAGTGTCTCCAGATTGAGAGAAGCAGGAAGGAAAGGAGCAGATTGGGGGGTAGCAATCTGAGGCCGTAGACCTGGTGCACCAGTGTGCTCAGATGGTTTCTGGGGCCGAGCTTCTTTTTCTTTTCCTATCAGTGGCCTCCCCCTCCCCTGACAAATCACAAAAGCCTTTGGGATTTTAAAGGAATTTTAGTCTTTTATCTCTAAACGCAAATTGGCCTAAGCATATCCCTCTCCCCTCCCCTCCCCTCCCCTCCCCTCCCCTCCCCTCTCCTCTCCTCTCCTTTCCTTTTCTTTCCTCCCATTTCCTTCTTTTTTTTTTAAACCAGAGCATTGCTCAGCTCTGGTTTATGGTGGTTGGGGTGGGTGATTGAACCTGGGTGTTCAGAGCCTGAGACATGAGTGTCTCTTTGCATAACCATTATGCTCTCTACTCATGCTCAGCTTGTTGCTTTTCTCAAAGCACCTAAGAAAAGGAAAGGATGCCAATAAGTACAAGACACCCCCTCCCATTCTTCAGAATGCAAGAGTTCTGAGAGGGGAAGCTGCTCAGAGGCTTGAGAAAGTTCAGCCTGCAAAGGCACAGGTTTGCTTTCAAGGGGAAGGGGTGGGTTGGAGAAAGAAGAGTCTTTGGACTCCAAAACTGGGCCAGAGCAGGAGGAAGAGCCTGGTGATGTCACAAGTAAGCTGCCTACTTTGTGAATTTTTCTAAGTCTGGCTTCATCTCAAGCCTTAATTTTCAGTTTGGAAAGAGAAAAAAAATACCTATTCAAACATCCAACTCTTCCCAGCTGGCAGACAAGCATAGAGTTATCCCCTTAACTTCAGGCAGGGAGGGGCAGGGAATAATCCTCATCTTAATTGGTGCAGAAGTTTTCTATTTCCTGTTTTTTTTTATTGTTGTACCACTGGAAATTTTTCCATATGTATCTGCAGTGCATTATACAGACTCTTAGACCATCAGAAACATTCCAAGAGTCTTCTGAGATTTCTTCGTGTTCTGTCCCAGAGAGAAGTTCTAGAGTTTCCAGAGCAAATGGGTGACAGAGCCAAGGACAGAAACAACCCAGCTAGATCTGGCACATTAAGTCATGAGGGCTGTGGAGACCAACATGGAAACTATATGATGACAATGGGCAAAAATTAATCAGCTCATCTAGCTCACCATGTTTGCTTTTCTGAAGTGTTGTCTGTGTTTTCCATTTTTTTTTTTTTTGCAGAGATTTTCCACCTTAGAATGAGTTCAAGGCCTGGTAAGCTGGTTAACATGCTCTGCCTTCCTTACCACCATCTCCCTTTTTAAAATTCATGCCGTGCCTGCTTTGCAACCTCTCTTTTGTTCCTCCTGGGCTTTGTTCCTTCTGCTGCTTCTTGCTTTGGGGAAGAAGAGAAGCAGTGATGGGTGATAACCTTCCTAGTCCTCTAGCAACTTCCTTCTCCCACCCCCAACCCCCAGGAGGAAGCCATCTCCTATCTTCTGTTCTCAGGGGCCATCAGGCTAGAGACCAGGGAGCCTAGCCTGCCCAGTCATGCACCAATTTACATGAAATAATTAGGATGTCATTTCATCATATAGGTGAAAATGGAATGACAACCGCATTTATATTCACACTACTGCATGTCCTCCTAGAACTCTGAGGAATGTGACAGTACTAGTGTCTTACAAGCAAACAACCTCCTTCCGATGTAGCCTCCGTCTGATGCAGTTTGTTTGTTAAGATTTCTGGCTCAAGACCTCAGGGAGCTGTTGACATGGATGGGTCTCCTGTGGCTAAACTTCAGGTAATTTAGGATCACAGAATCCTGAGAGCTGTAAGGAGGTTCTGTTCTTACTCTACACACATGAGCATCTTCATATTTAAATGCATTTTACATTCTGTGTAATATAGAAAAGGGCTTGTTAACCCAAATAAACTGTAAACCTGAGCAACTTTAGACCGAGCATCAGAATCTCAAAGGACCGACCCCATGATCCAGAGATAAAGAAGCAGAAACCCAGGTGCTCAATAGCCCATTTCGACCCCCACACCAAGCTGATTTCTCTCTCTGTCCAACTTGAGTACACTTCCTCTTTGCTTTTCTTTAACCTGTGACTTCAGGTTCTTCTACAGGCTCTTGACTACCAGGGTCCATGATTAAGTAAAGAGCAGAATCAGGACAGAATTTAGAGCAAGATGGTTTCTGTGGGTGAATCGTGAGTTCTAATGTCAACAGACTAGAGATTCAGCTGTGCCACAAAGGTCACTTAACATCTGTTTTATAATTTTTTTGTGTGTCTTAGTCTCTTGATTTGTGGTTGGGAAGAGGAAATCTGTCCCATGGGGTTGTTGTGAAGATAATATACGATCAACACATAAGACACCTACCTTGGATGCTTGTGTCACCTACAAGAGCCATTTATGAACAGGATGTGTATGGAGCAGAGTATTGGACTTGATTGGACTTTAGTGAAGTTTCATTAGATTCTGGGACCACATGCCTACTGATATATGTCCTATTAATCTGAAGGTTAACCTTCTATTTTCAGTTTCACACAGCAAATCCTTTAGGCCACAGCTATACCTGCTGTCATTCTGCAACTTCCTCTTCCTGCTTCTCCATACTTGGTCTTCTCTCTCAGACCCTAGGCCCTTTCTCACTTTCTACAAACCCTTTCAGCTTTTCCATTATCCACCAGTAGAGTCAATTCATTATGATCTCAGAGGGGGGGAAAAAGGGTATCAAAGGAGAGAATAAATATGTGTTTAAAGCATGACAATAAATTATACAACTTCATCTCAAATTTTTCTCTGGGGAAAGGTTGACATGAAACGTTTGAAGAAACATGAAACAGATCCTAAAGACAGATGTTTTTTTCACAGTGAAAGGCAATTTTTTCCCTCAAGCTTCAAAGCAAGGGTTCCTTTTGTCATCTGCTTGATAGGTTATTTTTGACAGGATTTAACTTGTTAAATTGTTCCAGTGCCCTTTAAAAGTGTCTGGACTCATGAACATGCTAGCAGAAATGATGAATGTTAGCTCTTAACTGAAAATTTTTAGATATGTGTATGGCAATGCCACAGTGATGCTCTGCATTTTTTATCTCATAAATAAATGAAAAAAAGTAAATACTTTTTTTAAAAAAAGTCAATACTTTTTTTTAAAAAAAAAGTATTCCCTTTTGTTGCCCTTGTTGTTTTATTATTGTAGTTCTTATTGTTGTTGTTACTGATGTCATTGTTGGGTAGGACAGAGAGAAATGAAGAGAGGAGGGGAAGACAGAGAAGGGGAGAGAAAGATAGATACCTGCAGACCTGCTTCACCACCTGTGAATCGATTCCCCTATAGGTGGGGAGCCAGGGGCTTGAACCGGAATCCTTCTGCCAGTCCTTGTGCTTCGCGCCACGTGTGCTTAACCCACTGCACCACCGCCCAACTCCCAAGTAAATACTTTTTAAGTGAAAGTAAGATGGGATTTTCCTCATCATATCTACTCAACAAATTAAAAATATATATCCATGTGGGAAGTTATTGTAAATACACTGACTTCTTTATAGAAAGTCCCTTGAATGAGAATCTTGTATAGTGTCATGCCTACAATCAATAATCAATAACAGGAAGGCCTAAGAAATAAGTGAGAGAGGATTGTGCCTTCTGGCTCAGTGCTCTTAAAATGTCCCTTGAGAGTATAGATCGACCTGCCAACACCCATGTCCAGTGGAGAAGCAATTATAGAAGGCAAACCTTCCACCTTCTGCACCCCATAATCATCCTGGGTCCATACTCTCAGAGGGATAAAGAATAGGAAAGCTTCCAGTGGAGGCGTTGGAATGTGGAATTCTGGTGCTGGGAATGGTGTGGAATTGTACCCCTCTTATCCAATGGACTTGTTGATCATAATTAAATCAATAAAAATATTAAAAAATAATAAAAATGTTCCTTGATTCTATGGTTCATCAGATCCACCCAAGATTTTTTCTTTAATTTAGCCATGATGCTTTATTATTTAAGAACCTTAACCTGCTCTACCCACACAAAGAATGAACATTATTGAAAAGTATCAATAATTACATATGATAATAGAGAACTTTTTTTTTTAACAGAACTAGACCTTGCACCTTTAAAAAACAGGGAGAGGGAGGATAACAAAGCCCAGGGAGCTTCCTCTGTTGCCATAGCACCTCTGACATGATGCCAGGGTTTGAACCTGGGTTACTCACATAGCAATATAGGTGCTCTACTGAGTGGATGAACTCTATTTCTCTACCTAGCACTTTTTTTTTTTTTTTTTGGTCTATAGAAAGGTTGCTGAATTTTCAGCATCATTTATCATTTCAAAAAGCTATTTAAAGTTAAGGAAAAACTGTAGTAAGTTATGGTAGGCGTTGAAGGATCTTGTCAGTATGATACAATAGCTGCATTTTAGGTGTGCAAGCATTAATTAAAGAAATGTAGTTATTATAGAAATACTAATACAATGAAAATTTGAAAGAATTCAGAAATTCTAAAAAAAATTTCTGATTGACACTTTCATAACCATCATATGAAATGGTCTTCACTTTCTGCTCCAACTATCTCTTTATTTCCTACAAAATCTCTCTCTCTGAAAAGTTGTCTCTGAGCTTCCTATTGTTGTGGATTAAATCACAGAGGTGCATTTTTAGTTAAGTTTTTTGTTTCTAAAACTTCAAAGCATCTCATTTGGTCAACTGTCAGTAGCTTCTGCTTAAATATCATGATTCTGAACTTGTATGTGTCAAAGCAGGGGGGAGAAACTTGGAGGAAGGCCATTAAACTTGATTGAGGGGCTAGGTGGTAGCCAGGTGGTACCATGCTCAAGGACCTGGGTTCAAGCCCCACCTGCTGGGGAAAGTTTCCTGAGTGGTGGAACACGATGCATGCGTATCTCTTTCTCTTCTCCCCTTCCCCAACCCCTTCTTGTCCTATTATCTCTGCCTCTATCATATTACAAAATATTAAAACAAGGAAAGAATGACTGTTGGAGTAGTGGATTCTTCTTGTAGGTCCAGTGATAACTGTGATGGCAATAAGATAAAATAAAACTGGGAGTCAGGTGGTAGTGTAGTGAGTTAAGCGCAGGTGGCACAAAGTGCAAGGATCAGCCTAAGGATCCCGGTTTGAGCCCCCGGCTCCCCACCTGCAGGGGAATCGCTTCACAAGTGGTGAAGCAGGTCTCCAGGTGTCTATCTTTATCTCCCCCTCTCTGCCTCCCCCTCTCCATTTCTCTCTGTCCTATCCAACAATAATGACATCAATAATAACTACAACAATAAAACAACAAGGACAACAAAAGGGAATAAATAAATGAAAATAAAATAAATTGATTAAATACTTTTAAAATAAATATCTTATTTAATTCCACAATTAACCTGTAAATGAGATGTTTTCACCTCACATTTCAGAAGAGGAAGCTACACAAGTCCATAGAGCTATTAATAAAAAAAGAAATCAGCACTTGATAACAGAATTTGAATATTATACATGGTTTTAAATTACATTATTATGAACATTTCAAATAAGTACAAATTTAATTTACTCATCTCATTACCCATAATTTAAAAAATGATCAAGACTAACATATCTGCTTCACCTCGCCTATTTTCAAAAACTTTTAGAATTTATTGAAATATTTTAAAGCAACTCCCTAGACATGTTGATGGGATAAGAGTTTGCAAAATTAGGCCAATGAAGTAGCTCATTTTCTAGTGTTACTGCTTTGCCATGTGCTTAATCTAGGTTCAAACCCAGCCTCCCACAGCAATGAAGGAAGCTTCTGTATTGTTATCTCTATCTCTCCCTTTCCCTATCCTTCTCCCTCTTCCTCTCCCTCTATGCCCCCTCTATATGTAAATAATAATAATAAAAGTTAGAAAAGAGTTTATGCAAAATTAACTTCCCAAATTGCCTTAAGATATCTCTTTTCATTTTGTTTATACAAATCAAATCATGAGAAAACATTTTAACATGCTGATTGAGCAAGCCCATAGGATTCTAGAAAACAGTCATGATCAAGAGGTCTTCAGTCTAAATAACAAGTGGAGACTGCAAATCCAGATGCAATGTTCCTAGCTTCAATTTCACAACCCCTCAATGAGAAGGGATACTTTGCAAGGTTCATTTTGTTTTGCTCATTAAAAAGATGAAACTATACATCTAGTGACACCACCTTATAAATTAAATGTTTGTATCCTTTCAAATTTCACATACTGTAGCCTGATCAGCAATGTGGTAGTACTGAGAAGGATGAAAGAGAGAGACCAAAATATCACTCCACCATCCATAGAACTCCACTTGTCTCTGTTCTTAGTACTCTTGTGTGGTGTGTGTGTGTGTGTGGTGGGGGGAGGATGCAACCTAAGGCCAATTTAGTCCCAAAAAACGGGGGGGGGGGGGGGAGGAAGCAAAAAACAAAGCTGTCACTGAGGAACATGGACCTGCTCAGAAAAAGAACATTTAGCAAGTTTGTAAATGTTTCTTAGAATATATTGCTTAACAACTAAAGCAGCTTCAAAATTATGAGTATCAAATGTTGCATTTGTACCATGAAAAGGAACATTGTCCTGTATACTTAGGATCAAAGGAGGCAGCATAATACAGTGGTTGAGCCAAACTGGGTCTTGAGTTTGACTGACTTGCCATTTTGCTTTCCTTTAGCTTTGTCTTTTCTGCCATAAGGTGGGTCAACAATGACTCTGCTCACAAAGTTCCTGTCAGCAGGCATGCAGAGTATACAGTTAACACATTCTAGTTAATTACCCATTAAATCTTTTAATGTGGTGTTAAGGCCTTCACCATGTGCAATACCACTGGCTGACATCCCTAGTCTAATCTTTTTTTTTAATTCTATATGCGTTGTCGATTTTGCCGGGCTGGCTTCGCGAGCAGGAGACAGAGACGACCATGGCTGAGCTGAGAATGCATTTCAATCTTTATTCTTGAGCGGGGATGCGGTTCAACAAACTAATCTAATCACAACCCAATTCTGTCCTGCATCTCTCTCCTCTGGCAGAAGATTCAGGAACAAGGGAAATACATATGATAGGGGGCGGGGAGAAGAAAGAAGCAGGAAGCGATGACTAAACCAAATGTCCCAGAGGTGGTGGGGGAGGGGGAGAGACCAAACCAATATCCCGGAGGCAGGGGGGGTGCCCAGCCAACAGTGGACGTGCAAACAGAACACATAGCAAGCAACACAAGTGAACCCAATGTGATGATAAAAACATAAGGCTTCACAAGAAGAATCCAGAAGCATACCAACATTTCCCCCTTTCTTTTTTAACTAATGGCCATAGTATCAGGAGTGTGGGGTGAACAGAAACCTATATTGTACAGGCATTTTAAAAAAAAAAACAAAAACTGCCACAAGACATGGAGGAACAAGTAAGAGAGCAGCAAGAACCTGTGTGATGCCAAGGGAAGGCCTGAGGGGGGTGTTTCTTGCCTCTGTGGGCAAGGCCTATCAGGCTAAAGGACACTTCCTGCCTCTGTGGGCATCTCTTGCCTCTCAGGAAGCTTCATACCTCAATGGGCATTTCCTGCCTCTGTGGGCATTACCTAGCAAGGACGGGGTGTGTGTGTGGCCTATAGAGTCCCAAGGCAGCTGGCTGCAGTCAGTCTTTGAAAAACCCAGCAGCGTAAAGGGAAGCTGCTGTAGAGTTGTGTACCAGTAAGTCCAATAAAAGTGCCAGTCCAAAGTAGATGACCACAGAAGAAATGCCAGGGGGTGAAATGTTCCGCGTCTATCTCCACGGGGAAGGTCAGCCACTGGAATTCCACTTTTCTGTAAAGAGTGAGCTTTGGAGTCTGTGAATCTGTTTCTTCAGGTCGTGCCAAGTCACATCATTGGTTTTGGGGGGGGTGCGTTGTCCAGCAGTGGCCTCTTGCCCAGCTTCACCTCCAGGAAGTGCAGGGGTGCAATCACTGCAGGGATGTCTGCATATTCTAGCTCCTCTGCCATCAGAGCCGAGCTGGGGATCTCGGCCAGGGGGCCCAGTCCCGGCAGGGAGCCCGTGGTCACGGGGGTCGAGATCTGCCCAGGCATCATAGCAGGAGTGTGGGCGGGCCAGCCGGGCCAGCCATGTAGAAGGCGCGGGGGCCGTGATGGGTCGCAACCCTGCCCGCCATGCCTGCTGCAGCGCGGAGGGAGCCTGAGCCCAGCACTCCGCATCCCGCAGTGGTGAGCAGGCTCTGGCGGGCAGGCGGCAGGTGGAAACCAAAGTGTGGCCCAGAACGAAATGTTCCAGAGACAGAGAAACTGTCTCATGAAGAAAGGGTAGGGGCTTTTGGAAACCTTTCCATAAGTAGAAAGGCAGGCCATGGCGGCTTTACTTATCTGGTCTCCTTAGGTCTGCTGCATGTGTGTGGAGCCGAGATTCTTGTTCCTGTCCGGGTGCCATTTTGTTTTTTTTGCCAGGTTAGTATTGCGGGCGGGAGACAGAGACGACCAGAGATTCATGGCTGAGCTGAGAACACAGTTCAATCTTTATTCACAAGCGGGGATGTGGTTCAACAAACTAATCTAATCTAATCACAACCCAATTCTGTCCTGCATCTCTCTCTTCCAGCT
Source organism: Erinaceus europaeus (assembly GCF_950295315.1). NCBI lineage: Eukaryota > Metazoa > Chordata > Mammalia > Eulipotyphla > Erinaceidae > Erinaceus > Erinaceus europaeus. Next base: position 59,499,483 of record NC_080167.1, read on the forward strand.
GAGGAGTCAGGAACAAGGGAAATACGTACAATAGGGGGCAGGGAGAAGGAAGAAGCACGAACCAGTGATGACTAAACCAAATGTCCCAGAGGCGGGGGGGGGGGGGGGGAAGATCAAACCAATATCCCAGAGGCAGGGGCTGCCCAGCCAACAGTGGACGGTGCAAACAGAACACATAGCAAGCAACACAAGCGAACCCAATGTGATGATAAAAACAGAAGGCTTCACAAGCAGAATCCAGAAGCGTACCAACAATGCATAGAGACAGGAAGAGAGAGAGTGAGAGAGAGAACAAAAGCATTTTGCCAACATCCATGGTACTTCCATGTGATGCTGGGGGTTAAATCCAGAGCCTCCCTCACACATGACAAGATGTGCATCCTAGTTGCTAAGCTAAGCTTCCAATCTTCTAATTATTGACTTCTACATTTTCAGATAGTATGCCCTAAAGAACATAAACTCAGCCTGTCATCTGAACTTGGTTTTCACAGGAACTTGGAGGGCTGGGAGGAAACTCCGTTTTTATCTCCTCAAGGCAGATGGTGGTTTTCTCTCTGTCCGCAGAAGTGGAGAGCAGCCAGAGTGAATGATATCTCTAGAGGATGTGTTTGAAAGAAGCAAGATTAAGTGTGGACAGGGTTATTTCTTCCTCATTTGTTAAATGCTGAGGCAACTATGAAGTCTTTCTAGAGAGCTCCCAAGTCAACATGCTAGTTCACAATTTCTGGGCTTTGACATAATATTTCCCTAATTTTCCTAATGGCCAGCTGCTAAGAACAAGTTCAGGTTTACTAACTGAACAAAGGCACACAATAATAAATTCACTTGCTTAGCATAGTAATGGCTAACATTTATTGGAATTTTATCTTCTGAGTGTTTTATATTGATCACAATGCATCTGATCCACAGAGTGATTCTGTGAGGTTGGTGTGGTGTCATGGCCACTTTACTTGCTATTTTTTGTGAGAGAGACCAGAGCATTGCTCAGCTCTGGCTTGTGTGATGTTGGAGATCCAACCTAGGGTTTCAGGTGTACAAGTCCTGCTCTCTTTTGCTGAGCTATCTCCCCAGACCTCAAGTCCATTGTAAAGACAGAGAGAGTTATAAATCTTTACTTAATTGGTAGGGGGAGATGACGCCCCATCTGGGGAAGTCTAGATCCAGGTCATCCTACAGCTTCAGCACAAGAGTCTCACAATTGATCTCTCTCTCTTCCTTTCTCTTGCTCTCTCTCTCTCTCTTTTTAAATTTTTTTTTTGGTGGGGGGGAGATTGTAATTGAGAGAGCACAAAGCACTGCTCCATTATCCAGAGAGTTCTACCATCTTGTCTGTTGTTTTGGTGAAGGGGATTGAACTCAGGGCCTCACACTAGCAAGATAGGCTCTGGCCCTTTGGCCCACCTTTGTGACCCCTCACATCAGCCCATCAGGATGGGCTGGATTGAGAGGAGGCTGGGGGCAGCAGGCAGTTCTCCTGGACACCTGGGAGCTGACTGCCTCCTCTCCTTTCACCCCTGGAAGGCAGGCCACTGGCATCTCTGCTCTCTATCCCAACCCCAGCCTCACTGTACTTCTTTGTTTCCTCTTTGTTGTTCCACAAAGATCTGTTTGTTTGATCTTTCCATACTTTTATTGTTTCAGTCAGAGCTGAGGACAAGGCCAGAGGAGGACTCACCATGGACCCTGCTGAGGGTGCAAGCAGAAAATGCCAGATCTGTCCATCTGACTCCTCAGAGCGGTCAGAACGTTGCCTTTTGACTTCACACATGTTTTTCTTTCTCCTATGGTGCTTGACTCTGGTGGACTGTGCAGATATGCACATTTGGACAACAAGTCTATCCACTGTATGCCCATTATCTTGGCAGAGAGAGAGAGAGAGAGAGAGAGAGAGAGAGAGAGAGAGAGAGAGACTAAAGGAGTCATTCATTTGAGCAGAACCTGCATCCTAGTGGCTGGAATTCAGGTCCCAAGGTCTTCATAACTTTCCCCTTTTGTTCCTCTACTTGCTTAAACTGCATCATCTCTTTCATATTCATTTGTGATGACAGTATGGCTGTTTTCTTCAGGCTGACATTTCTGTCAACTGTGCATATACCTCCAGTTCCACCAGTTCTCCATGATTCCCAGCAGTCTCCTTGAAGAAGATAGATGAAGGGGAGGAGAGTGGAGTCCTAAGGCAGGAAACACCAGGAGAAAAGCTAGTTTAAAGATGTGTTCACAGGGACCCTGGACCAAAGTGTATGCTCAGCAGTGACATTTGTGTGATAAGACAAAGACACCCCGCCCCCCACCGGCCTGGCTCATGAAGAGGCCTTTTGTATACAAGTTGCGTTACTTCTTGGGTGTTTTTTTTTGGGGGTGGTGGTGGTGAGGGCCTACTAAAGAAGTGTTACCTACCATACCAGGTTGTGTCTCTATGCCACTTATGTTTTAGAGCCATTTCCTGAGCAAGGTTGGCATCAGAGACTGCAGGGGACACATGCTGGAGAAGGGGAAGGCCAGAGATCTGTGCTAAGGAGTTAGCCTGGCTAAGGGGTACTTGGGTCTAAGGTGAGATGGCTGTGAGCATTGGGCCCTGAGGGCAGATTCCACAGGCACCAAGGAAACATACTTGAGAGGACTTGGTGACAAATTGGATGTGACTGGCAGGGTCACCTGTATAATTAAGTCTAGATTTTAGGATCCACCCTGATAGTCCCAGTCATAACCTACTTGAAAAATTAAAATACTAGCTTGAAACAGTGAGCCTGGAGAAACCCAAGGCCACAGATCGAAGGATTCAGGAGTGAAAACAAGCTACCATGACTCCAGGAGCCGTGATACAGGCTCCTGAGACTGTGGTGTTCTGACTGATTCTGTCAGAGTTCTGTCACACTTGTCCAGCAGTGTCTGTAAGGTGGCTATGTACCCATCAAATAAGCAAGAGCTTCACATCCTCAGGGCACCAGCCAAACCTGAGCACAGAGAGAGAAGCTCCTGCAACACAAGAGAGAACCAGTGCTATGGAGATGGACACTGAAACCATTCAGTCTCACTGAAGAGCAGGCAGCTGGCTCAGCAATTTGTATGTGTGAGGCTCTGGGTTCCTTCCCAGTCTCTGTCTGTCTGTCTGTCTGTCTGTCTGTCTGTCTGTCTATCTATCTATCTATCTATCTAAAAAGTGTATCATTGGAGGTTAATTGCTAGAAACCAAAGCATGCACAACTGTTTGAACTAGACATTGAGATTCTCACTCTTAATGCACAAGGATGTTTCTCTCTCATAACTGAATGTCTGCTCTAACATGTTCTCTGTTGATTCCTCATACAGTGGGATGTCCAAAGCTCTTCTTATAAGAGGAAAAACTCTGCAGATGATTTTTTGTTTGTTTGTTTGTTTGTTTTTAATCCTGGAATTTTCTTTTCCTACTGGTTCAGTTGAATGAAGAGTGGGTAAATATCTACTCAGAATTCCTCAGAGCTTGTGTCCAAGAATAAATATCTTCAGCTTTCCTGAGAAAATCAAGACAAGCTTAACACTGGAAGTGACCACTAACTGTTGAGCCCATTATTTAATGTCTCTAAGCCTCATTTTGATCATCTGTAAAAATGGGGCCCCTTGTGGCCCTTCCTCAAAGGGGTGCTGTGAAGCTGAGATGAGGTGGCATGGCGTCATTCTCCACGCAGCCCTTTGACAACTAGGATTGCTACCAGTCGATGAATGTGCAGACATAATGGCAAGATAAATAAACAGATGCCAGTTGCATGATGTATCTGAAATGTAAATGTCTTCCAGACCAAAATTACTAGTGTCTCTAGGGCAATGATATAAATAACCTGTGCTTACTTTTCAACTCATGAAAGAGATGGCAAAAGTAATGAGTTTTTAATAGTTTCATAAATTCTGTGCTTGAAAATAGTTCATGAGTACTTGGAACTCATTTATGAAATGCTGCCACGTTATTGTAGCAAAGTACATGTTTTGTCACAGTTAGGTGACTTGCAAAGAGTCAAATTAATGGTGATATTAAGAAGGAGACAATTTGCATAAGCACGAATTTAGATGTGGGTGAAATTTTCCCCACATATACAATACCAAGTTTCTGACTTACTACTATATTTGCATGAAGGTAACAGAGGGCCACAAAAAATAATAATGAAAACAAAGGGCAATATAATATGTTAAATACACAACCCCCTTGGAGTTCCCATTTTGGTCACACATGGTTGTATTACCTGGAGATATATTTAGAGCACAAGACATACATGCCTGGGGCCCCAGAAGCTGCGGTTCAGTCCTCAGCACCACCATAGGCCTGAGCTGAGCAGTGCTCTGGGTTCTCTGATTCTTGTCCTTTTCCTTGTAAAAATAACAGATAAATACATTATACAAATGACCTTCATAAAAATAATGAAGTTGCTCTCTCCACTTCCTTTTAAAAAGAGGAATTATTTACCTCCTATATATGGGAGTTTCATATGGAAGAGAGAGAGAGCGAGAGCCAGTCCATGTGGCACTGGGGTGGGGGGAGCTCAGGCATGCTGGTCTATCAGTAACTCTGTTTGTTCTAATTTTGCCATTTGAAAACAGACTAATTGGGAGTTGGGCTGTAGCACAGCGGGTTAAGCGTAAGTGGAGCAAAGTGCAAGGACTGGCAGAAGGATTCTGGTTCAAGCCCCCAGCTCCCCACCTGCAGGGGCGTCGCTCCACAGGCGGTGAAGCAGGTCTGCAGGTGTCTATCTTTCTCTCCCCCTCTCTGTCTTCCCCTCCTCTCTCCATTTCTCTCTGTCCTATCCAACAACCAGCGACATCAATAACAACAATAATAACTACAACAACATTAAAAAGACAACAAGGGCAACAAAAGGCAAAATAAATAAAAACAGTTTTAAAAAAAAGAAAACAGACTAAATGTGCACCCCAAAAGGAAGTGCTTATTTATAGACTGTGATTCTGCTGTTGCTATGTTGTTCAAGTGGGTGTGTCCAACAGTATTGGAATTAAATTCACTATTCTATTTGGGAAGCTAAAGAGGAAGTAATAACACATTTTAATGTGTCTTTTCTTTGAAGTCAGCCTTAGTGTGGGGTGAGGTGCTTTGTGCTTTTAAAATATATCTGTCGCCTAAGACATTTTTAGTATTTTTTAGTGCCCATAAAAATTCATCCTTTTTTTCCCTCTTAGTTGGTTATTGTTCTCATGTCTGATCCTAGGCAGCTGTTCTCTTTTCTAAAATAAGTCAATGTTCCAATAATTTTAGACTGGATGCATAATAGGCTGGATGTTTTAAAGTAGCCCAGAAAGTAACTGGGATCTCCAAACTTTCCAATTAATGAGATTTCCTGAAAAGTCTGTCAAGAACTGCAGCAAGGAAAATTTTATGTGGAAAAAAAAAATGACATTTTCTTCTTTCTATTCAAGATTAAGGCAAATAACTGGTCAAATTTCTTCAGGTGCTCCTTCACTAACCACTGACAGCCCACAAACTCCTAGGCACTGTGGCAGGGACTTGAGAACCTGCCCTCTGGTGGTTGATAAGGGAGGGAACAATCTACTTCCTGATTTGGCCAAGGAAATGACTCAGCAGCTTCAGGTTCAAGCGCCAGGACTGTGTAGTGTGCAATAGTAGTACTCCAGCCACTCACTCATTTTAAAAATATATAAATCAAGGTTTATAGCCCTGGACAATATCTCACTAGGTAGAGTACTCACCTTACATTGTGTGAGTCCTGGGTTATGTTCCCCACGGATAATAGAACTGTGGTATCTTTCCCTCTCTGTTCTGTCTTTCTCTCCTTTCCTCCCCTCTTTTATCTTTTCTTTCTCTGTTTTTTAAAATACTTATTAATTTGATAGGATGGAGAAATTGAGAGGGTAAGGGGAGATGCGGGGAGGAGAGAGGTGACAGAGAGAGGGAGAGGGAGAAGGAGAGAGAGGCATGTAGCACTACTTCACTGTTCATGAAGCATGAACCTAGGTCCTTGAGCATGGTAGTGTATGCTGCTGCCCGGCTCCTATTTCCTCCCTCTCATGAATAAATAAAGAATATAAAATTGTGCCAAAGAGGCTATTTAGTAATATAGCACTTGAGTAAGTTTCTGGGTTCTTAACCCTTTGCCACAGTGAGAGAGAGAGAGAGAGAGAGAGAGAGAGAGAGAGAGAGAGAGAGAAAGAAGAAGAAGAAGAAGAAGAAGAAGAAGAAGAAGAAGAAGTAGAAGAAGAAGAAGAAGAAGAAGAAGAAGAAGAAGAAGAAGAAGAAGAAGAACGAGGAGGAGGGGGGCAGTGGGAGGGGGAGGAGGAGGAGGAGGAAGAGGAGAAGGAGAAGGAGAAGAAGGAGGGAGACTTTCAAGCCACAAACTCAGTTTCTTCCCTACCCAGCTCACAGGATACTATGCCTATTCATGGAGCCAGCTGGCTTCACAAGTAGATAACAACTTCCTTTCTAGTCTCCCAGGATGTTGCTCTGTTGGAGGCCAGTGTTAATCGCATCAGTGCTATGGGTTCCATTCTCCCCACATCTTGACTCCGCGTCTCTGATCTCAGTTCTGCGGACAACACCCTGTCTCTGTGTCCAGTGCGAATAGTGGCTCACTCCATTTCTTTGGCATCACACTTACACTAATGTTTGCCGTTGAATAGTTGTAGGCTTCTGTTCTGTCTACAGAACCGAGCTGCACATTTAGGGGCAGGAAGTCAAGAGTGAGGACTCTAGTCCTTTAGTCTGGGTTTAACATTGGTCTTGGCCACTGCCTATGGAGTCATGCTATTCAGCCTTTCTGAGCAGGCTTCACCATCTGCACAGGGGGCTAGTATGTGTCCTTTTGAGTTGGGGACAGTGCAGACAGCATGCATGTGAGAGGTCCAGGTTTGATTCCTGCCAGCACCAAAACTCAGAGCTGAATATTACTCTATTCAAAACCAGCTAAATAAGAAAATTTAACCCAGTCCTTGGTGGCTGGGGAGGTGGCACAGCAGGTGAGCACAAGACTTACACATGGGAGACTCTGAATTTGACACCCTGCCCCCCCCCATATAAATCAGAGTGGTACTCTGGTTCTCTCCTTCTCTCTCTCTCTCCTCTTGTGTCCTTTTGATAAGCAACATGTTTTTACTCTTAAGAGACCAAATGCTGTGCACACTGGATGTACCCTTCAGCTGACCAATCTCCCTTTCAGTGATTCAAGCTGACAGGGAACTGAGAAGAAGATAGCACTGTTGATTTGAAATTGTTCTCCTCACCCCCTCACCCTTCCACCATAACAGGGAGCAGAGGAAAAAGAAGTGTAGTCTGGTTCTGAAGAAAACCAGGTCAGGCTTTGTTTCTCCATTAGACGTCCTGTGTATAAATGCATATCGTGATTCCCAGAATTCCTCCGTGACAGCTCCCTTAGTTAATGGGCAAGGGAGATTTTCTCAGGCCAGGCTTGCACAGATCTGCCTCAGAAGTGAAAGCCAAATAATTCCTATTTTTGGACTTGTGCTTAGAAAAAGGGGACAAACTGCTTGTTTCAAAAGACTTTCTGGGACATTAAACAAGAGTGCTTTTTTTTTTTTTTTTTTTTTAGGGGAGGAGATCATTGAAAAACAGCCCAGTAGGCTCTCCAACTTCACTCCCTATCAGGATAAAAATAATTTTCTCTCATGTGTTCATCTTAGACATTTGTCTTTTTAATTCTTCTATTATAATTTGCCTCTAGGGATATGTTAAGAGACACCAGTTGTGGTCAGGAAAGTGCTGAGTCTTTCCATTTAGCTTCTCTGCTATAATCTGGTGGGGGACGTGGCTGTTCTGGCTGGGGTTGAGAGAGAGAGAGAGATTGTGTGTGTCCTTGTGTGTGGTCAGGGGTGATTTGGTGTAGACTCAACTGGGAGTAGAAGCCAGGGACCTGCTTGGTAGAGGGACAAGAAGGTACTGGACTGTGGTCCGGGAGGTGGCACAGTGGTTAAGAAACTCTACTCTCAAGGAAGAGGTCCTGAGTTCAGTCCCTGGCAGCACATGTATCAGGGTGATGTCTGGCTCTTTCTCTCTCTCCCCCCATCTTTCTCATTAATAAAATAAATAAAATCTTTAAAAAAAGAAAAAGAAGGTACTGGACTAAGATGGAACCCTCTTCCTTGTTCTTTTCTAGGGTCTCCTTCTGACACCTCCTCATCATAGACTAAACTGTCAAGCCAATGTGCTATTATCTTTGGATTTGTGGGGAGGCAGCACTGGGGTCTTTGTTCTCTTCTCTCCTCCCTCCACAGGACTTTCTAGGCCCTGCTGTTCTTCCCTACCCTTCACCTTTTCTATTTCACATTAAGGATTTTCACTTGGTCTGGTTTCTCCCATCACCTCGAGGGAGGTTTTGGTATTGTAGCTTCTTCTTCTTTTTGCCTCTCTGCAAAAATAAACAAACAAATAAAACAGGAGGGTTTTCATTTATCAATATGCATGTTTGTCTCTCTCTCTCTCTCTCTCTCATTTTTCCTTAATATTCTTTTGAGCATGTCTTGTCTACCATCAGAATGCTTATCTTCAGATCTTTTTCTTTCTGTTTTATAATACCCCTCCACCATCATACTCTGAGAGCTCCTGATACTTTTAGAGTCTCAATAAAAGGAGATTTAGATTAAAAATAAACTAAGAAGCAAACAAACAATATGGGAATTATAGACACAATATTTGAAGAACCAACTACCTCTTCTACCTATCTATCTGTCTTCTATCTTCTCTTATTTATCTACATTTTATATCAAATGACATTCTAAGAATTCCACCAAGTGCTAAATGAACTTAGATATAAAATGTGAAAGCATTCTACTTTTAAATGTGTACACACGTGTATACACATGTATGCATAAAGAAAATTTACAAAGAAGAAATATTTTCAATAGAGCACAAAACTATAGAGAGCTGGACTGTGACACACTTGGTTAAGGGAACATGTTACCATGTGTAAGGACCTCACTTCAAGTCCCCACTCCCCACTTGTGGGAGGAAGCTTCACAAGTGGTGAAGCAAGTACTGCAGATGTCTCTCTCCCTCTTTATCTTCCCTCCCTCCCCTCTCAAGTTCTCCCTGTCCTATAAAATAAAAAAAGGAAAAAAAAAAATACTGACTGCTAGGAACAGTGGATTCATCTTGCAGGCCCCAAGCCCCAGTGATAACCCTAGTGTCAATTTAAAACACACACACACACATACACACACATACACACACACACACACACACACACACACACCCTACAGCCCCTAAAATAAATACTCCTTTGTTCTCTCATTTTAATATCTGATTTATCTAATGTGAACATCTCTTATTAGAAAGCCATATGGCATTTTATTTATTTTTATTTATAAAATGGAAATTAAAAAATATTTATTTATTTTCCCTTTTGTTGCCCTTATTTTTGTTTATTGTTGTTGTAGTTATTGTTGTTATTGATGTTGTCATTGTTAGATAGGATAGAGACAAATGGAGAGAAGAGGAGAAGACATGAGAGGGGGAGAGAAAAATAGACACCTGCAGATCTGCTTCACCGCCTGTGAAGCGACTTCCCTGCAGGTGGGGAGCTGGGTGCTCAAACCAGGATCCTTATGGCAGTCCTTACACTTTGCACCATGTCCACTTAACGCACTGTGCTACTGCCTGACTCCCAAAATGGAAATTTTGACAAGACCATAGGGTAAGAGGGGTATAATTCCATACATTTCCCACCACCAGAACTCCATATCCCACCCCTCCCTTGATAGCTTCCCTATTCTTTATCCCTTTGGGAGCATGGACCCAGGATCATTATGGGGTGCAGAAGGTAGAAGGTCTGGCTTCTGTAATTACTTCCCCGCTGAACATGGGCATTGACAGGTTGATCCATACTCCCAGCCTGTCTCTCTCTTTCCCTGGTTGGGAAGGGATTTGAGGAGGTGGGGTTCCAGGACACATTGGTGGGGTTGTCTGCCCAGGGAAGTCCAGCTGGCATCATGGTAGCATCTGGAACCTGGTGGCTTTAAAAGAGTTAAGATATAAAGCAGAACAAATTGTTGACTAATTGTGAATCTAAAGGCAAGAATATTGCAAATGAAGATTTAGGGTCTCCATTTTGGAAAAAGTTAGTAGGTCTATTTTAGGTATATTCCAAAGGGCCCATGACTTTACTAGTTTTTGCCCGAGTCTGACAGCTAACATGCAGGTGGATCCAAGGTATTGTCTGGGGAGATGGTGTCAGAGTTGAAAAAGGGACTAGAAAGTTGGATCAGGGAAGAGAGTAACTCCTAAATATATGAAAAGTCTATAAATATTGTTAACTGTAAACCCCATCAATTTGATCTGGGACCCATATTCAGCACAGGAGCCTTTGTAACGTTTGCATCCCTGTCGGTCTAAGTTCGCATTCTGTGGTAATGGCTGGGAATATTTCAGGCTGCACTAATTTCAGAACCCATCTTCCTCGAGTGGTAGAATATGTAGCCCAACCTCCCTTTGGAGAATGGGGCAGTCCCTACCATTGTTGATCCACATTGACGGCAAGGTCCTGTAGGGGCGCCATATAGCATTTTATTAAAGAGGACTCTTTGGTATATAGAGTTTAAATTTTTGCACTGACCAATTTACTTGCAGCATAAACTTGAACAAGCCACTTAACCTTTCCAAGTCTTAGCAACCTTATCCCTAAAATGACTCCCTTTCCTAATAAGTGTGAATATATATATATAACCATATATGATCTTTATCCAACTGCGGACACAGAGCTTAAAACTCTTGGAATTCCGGGAGTTGGGCGGTAGCACAGCGGGTTAAGTGCAAGTGGCGCAAAGCGCAAGGATGGGTGTAAAGATCCCGGTTCGAGCCCCTGGCTCCCCACCTGCAAGGAAGTCGCTTCACAGGCGATGAAGCAGGTCTGCAGGTGTCTCTCTTCCTCTCCCCCTCTCTGTCTTCCCCTCCTCTCTCCATTTCTCTGTCCTATCCAACAGCAACAACAATAATAACTACAATTATAAAACAAGGGCAACAAAAGGGAATAAATATAAATAATAAATAAAAAAAGTCTTGGAATTACCTATCACCAGAATGAAACATGTCTTTTATCATGTTAATGAGGCTGATTTTGACCTGTACCTAGGTGGCCTAAGGGTAGGGACTGGCTGTCATGGGAGTCAACTATGTGATTAGGGGATTGGGACTTTCAGCCACACTCCTTGATCTTCAAGAAGGGGAAAAAGGCTGGAAGTCAAGATAGTCTCCAATGGTCAATTATTCTAATCAATCATGACAATAATGAAACTCCCCCCACCCCTAAAAGGAAGAGATTCAGAGAACTTCTGAGATGGTGAACACAGAGGTCTGGGGGGAGTGGTGCATCTTGAAGGAGCATAGAAGGTCCATGCCCTTGCCCCACACCTGGCCTTAATGGAACTCTTCTATCTGGCTGTTTCTGAATTATATTCTTTTATAACAAACCTGAGATCTAGTCAGTAAGATATTTATCTGAGTTCCATGCATTGCCCTAGCAAATTAATCTAGCCCAAAGAGGGTGTCATGGGATCCAGGCATCTATACTCATTCAGTCAGAAGCATAGGCGACAACATGAACTTGAGACTGGCACCTAAAGTGGGGGCAGTTTTGTGTGACACAGCGGGTCTGTAGTGTCAGAATTAAATTGGATACCCAGCTGGTGTTGAAGAATTGCTTGAAGTGAGGAAACTGCCTTCCCCCACTCCTCCTCACCCTTGACCCCCAAACTGGAATTTGATGGGAGAATTGTAGTGAGTCTTAAAGGAGAAACTGTCCAGAATAGTGCAGGCACAGAGATGCTGCTCAATGGAAGAGAATCCATGTTCGTTGCATGTCTGTGCTGTACCTGTCTCTCAGGAGGCCCTGAGGACAAATCAGACCCAGTTTCTGCTCTTGTGCTTATAGTCTAATATATGTGATACAATTACCTAATGACTGAGGATCCTCTTCTCTTGGTTCTACAATAGTGCTAAGCAAAATCAAGTGAAATAATGGTATTTACCTGCAATGTAGGAGGTCTTCTTCTAGGTGTTATACCTGACTCTTGCCCCCACCCTCATGTCCAATCAATGAGCAGACCAGCCTATCCTGTCTTTAAATCCAGTTTCTTCTCCAAGAGAGTTTTACTTCTCAAAGCATCCTGATAGAATTACTAATACAGTATCCAGATCAATTTACTCAACTTTTACTTATTTTTTAATTTAAAAAATTATATTTATCTATTTATTAGATAGAAACAGCCAGAAATTGAGAGAGAAGGGGGTGATAGAGAGGGAGAGAGACACCTGTAGCACTGCTTCACCACTTACAAAGCTTTCCCCCTGCATGGGGACCAGGGGCTTGAACCTGGGTCCCTCCACATTGTAACATGTGTACTCAACCAGGTGTGCCACCACCCAGACCCCCTATTTCTTTATATTTATTGAGTGTTTGCTCTATACCAGGTAATGAGGGGAAGAAATGAAAGAGTAATGCTACAATAAATGTTCACATAGAAAAATGGGGAGGGATAGGCACACTGGTTATATGGATTCTTTATTTTTTATTTATTTATTTTTTAGGAAGTTCATTGTCGTGTTTCTATATTTTGGGAGTTTTAGTGTTAGTTTAATTCCACTGTGGTCTAAGAAAATGCTTGGGATGATTTCAATGCTCTTGAATTTGCTGACACTGTCTTTGTGACCTAACATATAGTGTATCCTTGTGAATTTTTTTCTTTACTGGGGATTGTTTACAGTCAACAGTAAAATGCAGTAGTTTGTACATGTGTAACATTTTTCACTTTTCCACATAACAATTCAACCCCCTCTGTGTCCTTCTTTGTCATCATGTTCCAGGACTTGAACCCTCCCCTACCTCCCCAGAGTCTTTTACTTTGGTGCAATACACCAAACTCACTCTAAATTCTGCTTTGTGCTTTCTTATTTTTCAGCTTCTTTATTTTTTTATTTGTAATTTAATAATGGTTGACAAGATTGTGGAATAAGAAGGGTTATGTTTCCATACAATTCCCACTACCAGAGTTCCATATCCCATTCCCTCCATTGGAAGCTTCTTGATTCTTTATCCCTCTGGGAGTATGGACCAAAGATCACTATAGGGCACAGAAGGTCAGAGGTCTGGTTTCTGTTATTGCTTCTTTGCTGGACATGGATGTTGACAGGTCGACCCATAACCCCAGCCTATTTCTATCTTTCCTTTGTGGGGTAGGGCTCTGGGGGTGGGGTTGGGATGGGATTCCAGGACACACTGGTGAGGTCGTTTGCCCAGGGAAGTCAGGTTGGCATCATTGTAGTAATTTTCAACTTTTGCCTATGAGTGAGATTGTCCCGTATTTACCCTTCTCTTTCTGACTTATCTCACTCAACATGATTATATGGTTATTATGAATTCTAAGCTAAGGAAGAAGTGATTAGGAATGGCTAGGTCTCCCTAGGAAAATTATATAGGGGGTTGGGCTGCGGATGGAGGGGAGAATTTAATTGAGACCAGGATCCATCTAATTCTTTTTGAGGTAGAATAATTCAGAGGAATGGGATCCAGGGTCAAATGTTTCATTTCAAATCCCTGTGTCATCCTTTACGGACTGTGTGGACAACCTTGGGTGAATTTTTTAATGCCACTAAGCCTCAGTTTCCTCATATGTAAAATGGAACCAAGAGTTTTCATTTCATAGGATTTTCTTATGTGAGAATTAAAAGGGACAAGTAGCATAGAGTACAAAACATAATTCTTGGCACATGGAAGCACCCAACAAATCCATGCCATTTATAATATTATTTTAATATTGTTAATAAATCTGATATAAACATGCACATATAAAACATCTGATTATAGCTTTTTGGAGATTAAAATGATTCTGCCTCCTCTATGTTTATTTGAAATCTGGACACCTTGATGTTCATAAGAAAAAGCATTTTCAGGAAATAGATTTTCAAGTGTTAACAACTTAAATCAAGGCAAAAAGATTATACTCAATAATTAGCATCAGCCATAGATTGCTAAATAGAAACACAGTGCTTTTGCTATTTCTGTTAAGTATACATGCCCCTTTGACTGCATATATAAGGCAGTGCTCTGTCTTTAGGCTAATGTGTATTTTTACATAGCTGTTCTAGAAGTGTTAGTGAAATGAAATGTAGGAGATAATCTTTTCTTGTAATTCAAATGAAATATTGCACAGATAAGTTCAGAGAGAAGTTTTCCAGACAGCAAGATATAGTTCTTAGCAACATACAACACCAGAAACCTAGCTAGATCTAATTCTGCAGCGCAGAACCATGTGCTGAGTGCAGCATTTCATTTTTAAGGATGTAGATTTAATTTCATGTGACAATCTGGCATCAGAGTTTTCCCCTGCTCTTCTTTTTTTCTAAATAGCCCTGTAAATATGAAAATGCAATCTAATAGGGAAAGATTAAATTTGTGAGACTCTACTTGCAGGGTGCTATGGTTATTACGAAGGCAGTAAATGAACAAAACACATTAAGGGATAGTTATATGCTATAGACACATCTAACACATAACTAATGAGAAGCCTATGTGCACAATAAAATATCACCCTGTACATCTAGTCCATTTATTGCCTCCTATATCATTCCCATCTATCATGTTTATCAAATAAATCTAATAACTTTTCAGGGTATTATAGTCATTTATATAATGTTTTGCTCTCTTTCCCAGGGCAAGGAGGGGGAATTTGCATTACTAATAGGATTTATTTTTTTCCATAGTGTCAATCAAATCTTTTGCAACATTCCTTGATTTTAAATGGTTAAAAGTTAGCAAATTTAGGGGAATATAACTATAAAATTCATTTCTTGCCACATATACTTAAATAATTAAAAATTCATTTGTTGCTTATAAGAAAATAATGATAGCAATTTGAAACACACAAAATTTAATCTGAAGGTTTACATCATTCATATTCCTAATAAATCCATTTGTTTGAATTATATGGTTCACTTTAGTTCTTATTGTGTTTTTTTCTTAGGAAACAGAACATATATTTATCTAGTTCAATATCCCCTAATCAGTAGCTCCTCACTTAAATTGTATCTGAAGATACAGAGCTTCATATTTCAACTTAAAAAATACCTAAGTTATAGATTTGCTGTCCAATGACATTTTTCCTTTCTTTTCTTTGGTCTTATACAAAAAAGAATTGTTTAAAGTCACTTAGGGAGTCTTTGATCATAGATTCCAAGTTGCCAGCCTAACACCAGCCAACATAATGGTTTCTAGATGTGTTGATCTTTGAAATGTGTGGAAGACAGGGATATTAGCATTCCTGTGTCAGCTAGCTCAATGGCTACCATGCTATGTTGGACAGACCTGCTCACCCCTTTCCTCTCATGTTTTCATCTATTCTTATGAGAAGAATTCTTATTCTATAAGAATGATGCTTATCAAACTTCTGAAAGGCACTTAGGAAGCCTTGGTGAGGGATGGTCCACAAACTAACACACTGATGTATGTTTTAAGCATCCTTCTTTTAGCTCATCTGTTTCTACACTAAGTTGGCCTTTCCACTGTAACTTTTGGTTATTAATATCATAGAAAGGGGAGCTGGGTTATGGTGCATCAGGTAGAGCACACCTGTTACCATGCTTGAGGACCCAAGTTCAAGCCCCCAACTCCCATGTGCAGGAGAGAAGCTTCATGAACAGTGGAATAGTACTGCAGGTGTCTCTTCTCTGTCTCTCTTTTATCTCTCATCCTCTGTTAAAAATAGCCACAGGGAGGTGGCCAGGTGGTAGCGCAGTGGAATAAACAGACATGGCAGAAAGCATAAGGACCGGTGTAAGTAGATCCCGGTTAGAGTCCCTGGCTCCATACCTGCGGGGGGGGGGGGGGTGTCTCTTCACAGGTGGTGAAGCAGGTCTGTAGGTACCTTTCTCTCCCTCTCTCTATCTTCCCCTCTTCTTTTGACTTCTCTATCTCCTATCCAACGACATCAGTAACAACAACAATAAACAACAAGGGCAACAAAAGGGGGGAAATAGTGGATTCCTAGTGCAGGCAGAGCCCCAGCAATAACCCTGGAAGCAAAAAAAAAAAAAAAAAAACCACAGGGAATTTGTGGATTCATGCAGGCACTAAGTCCTAGTGATAACCCTGGTGGAAAAAAAAAAAAAGGATGAGTGAATTTTCTTTATTTTTTTCTTTTTATTTATTTATTTTTTATTTATAAAAAGGAAACATTGACAAAACCATAGGATAAGAGGGGTACAATTTTACACAATTCCCACCACCAGAACTCTGTATCCCATCCCCTCCCCTGATAGCTTTCCTATTCTTTAACTCTCTGAGAGTATGGAACCAAGGTCATTGTGGGATGCAGAAGGTTGAAGGTCTGGCTTCTGTAATTGCTTCCCTGCTCAACATGGGTGTTGACAGGTCAATCCATACTCCCAGCCTGCCTCTCTCTTTCCCTAAGTGGTGAAGGACTCTGGGGAAGCGGAGCTCCAAAACTCATTGGTGGGGTTATCTGTCCAAGGAAGTCTGGTCGGCATCATGCTAGCATCTGGAACCTGGTGGTTGACAAGAGAGTTAACATACAAAGCCAAACAAATTGTTGACCAATTATGGACCTAAGGTCTGGAATAGTGCAGATGGAGAGTTGGGAGGGGGCCCTCCATTTTGTAGATAGCTAGTAGGCATATTTGAGTTATATTCCAAAGGGCCTGTGGCTATACTAGGTTTTTTTTTTTTTTTTCTTTTTCTTTTTGCCCCTCAGCCTGAAATCTGATATGCCAGTGGATCCAAGTTATTGTCTGGGGAGATGATGTCATGGCTGGGAAAAGGACCAGAAAGCTGGATCAGGGAAGAGAGTAGCTCCCTAATGTGGGAAAGGGGTATAAATATTGTTGACTGTAAACCCCATTGATTTGATGTGATCTGGGGCCCATAATAAACTTAGGAGCCTGTGTGACATCTGCATCCCTCTAGATCTGAGCTCACATTCTGTGGTCATGAGTAGGAACATTCCATGCTGCCCCAATATCGACTCATCTTCCTCAAGTGTAGCATAGAGTGTGTTGTCCATCCTCCCTTTGGAGGATGGAACATTCTCTACCATTGTTGATCCAAGTTGAGGGCAAGGTCCTATGGGGGCCCACAAAGGGGTCTATTTTGTTGTTCCTGATAGAAATGACCAGACCGGTAACAATGGAGAGAGGGATTTATTCAAGTTCTAGGCCCATCAAGTCTGTTTTGGAATCTCAGGACTCCCCGACTAGGGCCCCAGCTAATGGGGTGGCCTGATAGTGACTAAAGAGTTATCATTAAAGTATGGCAGTCTCTTGTCCTTATTCAACTTTGCAGTCCTTGCTTTGATAAGGTTAGCTTTGGAGTGAGTGAGAGAAGTGTAATAGGAAATAGTAGGTGAGGAGGGTATCTAAGTCTAAGTAGACACTATTTCATTATGAACTTGATATGGACTCACTACATACTATTGTGTATTTTTGCATTCAGGTATATATTTTGCCCTAATTTATGGATACATGTGAACATATGCTCTATCTTATGGGACCTGGCCTATATCTAGGTTTTGGGACTTTGTTAGGAAGTGAATCTCCTGGAATGGAATAGAGAATACCATGAAAGGAAAGGTCTCACTCAAGTAATGAGGGTGAAGGGTTGGCATTCCATGCCTGACGTCTCTGGACACAGTCTGAAATGAAGCATACCGAAATGGTACTCATTGCATTGATTAGGTTGGGTTTGGCGGATGCAGTATCATTCGGTATGACTTGAGAGAAGCATGCAGGAAAGTGAGCCCCACCCCAGAGGTTCCAGGATTGGGGAAATATAGGCTTTATAGAGGAAGCAGGAGGATCCTGCTGTCTTAGGGTTTAAGAAGACAATAGATAGTTATTGCTATAATCACATTGTTTGGCAATTGGGTTAACTTTGAAAAATTCCTTTGTTAGGATTTGATGTATCATACACACCATCACCATATTTTATGTCCCTTGACATTATTTGTATATAGCTATACCACTGGTTGCTGCTGTTCTCCCTGGACTAAGCTTTTAAGAGAGTCAACATATCAAAGACTCAGTCTATGTGTTAAAAAGACTCAGCCTGTGCTTTAAAAAGTTTGAAACATTCAATCAGTTTTTCCCCTCTCATATTACTTAAGTGGTTATTTATATGACTACAAATTAATAGGAATGTACATAAACACCACTCCCACCACCAAGACTGTGTCCTATCTCCTCCCCACAACCCCCATGAATTCGAACATCCACCCTCACCCGCAACCCAGAGTTTTCACTTTAGTGCCCTACTACTTTTCTTTTTAGTTATTTACTGGATAGTGACAGAGTGAAATTGAGAGGGGAGGGGGAGATAGAGAGTGAGAGAGACAGAGAGACACTTGCAGCCCTGCTTCATCACTCGTGAAGCTTTCCCCCTGCAGGCGGGGACCGGGGGCTTGAACCGGGGTCCTTGTGCACTGTAATGTGTGCGCTCAATCAGGTGTGCCACCAGCTGGCCCCAGAATTAGTGTTTTTTTTTTTCTTTTTTTGCCTCCAGGGTCATTTCTGGGGCTCGGTGCCTGCACCACGAATCCCCTGCTCCTTGAGACCATTTTTTCCCCCTTTTTGTTGCCCTTGTTTTTTTATCATTGTTGTTGTTGTTGTTGCTGTCTTTGGATAGGACAGAGAGAAATGGAGAGAGGAAGGGAAGACAGAGAAGGGGAGAGAAAGATAGACACCTGCAGACCTGCCTCACCACCTGTGAAGCGACTCCCCTGCAGGTGGGGGGAAGGGGACTCAAACTGGGATCCTTATTCCCATCCTTGCGCTTCGCGCCTTGTGTGCTTAACCCGCTGCGTTACCGCAGGACTCCCAATGAGTGAATTTTTAAAGTTAGAAGGGAAGTTGAAAATTGCAGTTGAGGTTGCAGAAACTTAACCATCTATTTAAAACTTTCAATATTTTGACTTTGGGATAATTCTTTTTTAAAATTTTTATTTATTTTATTATTGGATAGAGCCAGAGAGAAATTGAGAGGGGAAGAGGCTGAGAGAAGGAAAGAGACAGAGAGACACCTGCAGCTCTGCTTAACCACTTGTGAAGCTTTCCCTGCAGGTGGGGACTAGGGGCTTGAACCTGGGTCCTTGTGCACTGTATTGTGTGTGCTTAACCAGGTGTGCCACCACCTGGTCCCCCGACTTTGGGATAATTCTATGGAAAATTACATCTAGATTGAGAAAACTGAATTTTTCTTTGTATCTAGATTACACTGAATGAAGCTATGAGAAAG
This sequence comes from Erinaceus europaeus, assembly GCF_950295315.1. Lineage (NCBI taxonomy): Eukaryota > Metazoa > Chordata > Mammalia > Eulipotyphla > Erinaceidae > Erinaceus > Erinaceus europaeus. The sequence goes on from NC_080167.1 coordinate 59,518,727, forward strand.
AAGCATTCTATGGAAAAATTCTTTATTGCTTAATACTTCACATGCATTCTTCCCCCCCCCCCCAATTTTTCCTAAGTCTGACAGTTTCACCCTGCTTTCTTTTCTTTTTTTAAATTTTTATTTATAAAACGGAAATTTTGACAAGACTATAGGATAAGAGGGGTACATTTCCACACAATGCTCACCCCCCAAAACTCCATATCCAATCCCTTCCATTGATAACTTCCCTATTCTTTATCCCTCTGGGAGCATGGACCCAGGATCATTATGGGATACAGAAGGTGGAAGGTCTGGCTTCTGTAATTGCTTCCCTGCTGAACATGGGCATTGGCAGGTCGATCCATACTCTCAGTCTGTATCTTTTTCCTTAGTGGGGAAGGGATCTGGGGAGGCAGGGCTCCAAGACACATCAGTGGGGTTGTCTGCCCAGGGAAGTCAGGTTGGCATCATGGTAGCATCTGGAACCTGGTAAAAGAGTTAAGATATAAAGCAGAACAAATTGTTGACTAATCGTGAACCTAAAGGCAACAATACTGTAGATGAAGATTTGGGGTCTCCGTTTTGGAAAAAGCTAGTAGGTCTATTTTAGGTATATTCCAAAAGGCCCGTGACTTTACTAGTTTTTGCCCACCTGCATTCTTTTCATTCAGTTCTTAGAGCATCTTTCTGGAGCAAATGTTGTTTGTCCTTAACTTACAGAGTGAAAACAAAATCAGAGATTCCAAGAGATCTAGGATGAAAACCAGCTTTCTGGTTTCAATTTGGGATTATTGTGGCAAAGAGAGGTAGAACTCATTTAATAGTGCTAGATATTTTCAAATTTTAATATCAAGTTTATGTATTTACCAGCAGTTCTTCTGGTTAAAAAAATACAATGTATAATGAAAAATAATGAAATGGGGTTTCTCACTCTGAGAACACAGCATGCTTGTTTCCCTAGAGCATCAATTACTCAAAGACTTGAAGGCAATAAACTGTTTTCATTTAAAAATAATCTCTGCTACATTTCAGAGTAAACACGAAATTCATTCATGCTTATATAATGTTTGAAAATAAAGCAGAAAACTTCAAAGATATTTATGAGAGCTTGTAGTAGTGTTCCAAATTTTCTAAGATTTTTTTTTTACCCCTTGTTGGGGGAAAATTGATGAAAAGTTGGAGAAAGCCTGAGGTATAAACTCTCTCTAATTACTGTGTTTGTTCTTCTGATTTTTGCCAAGTCATTTCTTGGTAATCCTTCAAATCCATGAGAATTTACTTTTTAGAATAATCAATTTTGGAAAGGAGTTACTTTCTCTGAAAAGATGCAGTTTTAACATATGAAAAAAATGTAGTTAAGAAGAAAAGAAAAGAAAAAAAGAAACTTCTTTTTAACAAGAGCTAGATGCAATCAGTTATCCTTAGATCAAAGTCACTAAGTGGTGTGGTTAACATCAGCAATGAGAATAAAAAATGTTTGGGCTTTGCATGCCAACCAGCAGAAACTCCAGAAGCCTGCATCTCTGCAACATCTTTCTTTCTATGACAGTGTCACAGGGAACTTGCATGATTTCTCAATGGCCATTCACAACATCTTGAGGACTCAGGAGATGACTCACCCAATAGACCCCTCACCTTACCATGTGTGGGGCCCCGGGGTTCAAACTCCAATACCACATGGGAACACCATGGATGGTATTTGGGGCAACTTCATTAGTAGAGGAGCTGTGCTGTTTTATCTCCCCTCTTCTCTGTCTCAATATAAATGAAGAAATAGGGCCCTGGAGGTTGCTTAATGGTGTCTCACATGCAGAAGACCCTGGGTTAGTTCCACAGCACTGTATTTTTTAAAAAGAAAAAATCCTAGGAAAAAAAAAACCTAAAATAAGGTTCTCCTCATCCTTTTGTGGCCGTGTGTGTGTGTATGTGTGTGTGTGTGTGTGTGTGTGTGTGTGTGTGTGTGACAGGGATTGAACCTGTGATGTCACACATGCAAAGGCATGGGCTCCACCACTGAGCCACACCTCAGCCAGCCCTCTATCATCTTAGTCCACATCTGCTCACTGTTGGAGTGAACCACAGCATCTGCCTCTATGTCTCTCCAAGGCTCTGACCCTGATGCAATTTACTTATCAGTGGGATACAGTGTCCTTACTGAGCCCACAGGAAGGACACCCAGCACTTCCTCTGTGTTCTCTTGACACAGAGTCTGTTCATTTAATTGTCATCTTTCCTGTCAAGCAATAAGATAAGCTTCATAAAGGGAGTGCCTGAGGCCCCAGACACCCAGTTTCAGTCCCCAGCAGTTCTGAGCAGTGCTCTGGTCTCTTTCTCTATCTCTATCTCTATCTCTATCTCTATCTCTATCTCTATCTCTATCTCTATCTTGATCTCTATCTCTATCTTTCTCTCTCATTAAATTTATTTTTAAGTAGACTCAAATGAGCTAGAAAGCTAGTTATAGAAACTGGGCTAATTAAATTAAAGACAGCAAAAGCAGACTTGTCTTAAGACTGACTCTATGTAAACCAGGGGGAAATAAGAGCAGAACTTTTCATCTTTCTCAAGAGAAAACAAATATACCTTAGTCACCAGCCCACAGGACTGGGGCCACCTGTGTCACCAGGGACATTGTTCTCAGCTTTGCTGTTTCTTCCTAACTGGTAGGACATGCTAGGCCCAGACACATTTTTAACTGAATGAAAAACACTTCTGGGTCCACCAGCTGTGACATTTATTTTAATTTAATTTAAGTTTTTATTGTTGTAGTTATTGATGTTGTTATTGGATAGGACAGAGAGAAATGGAGAGAGGAGGGGAAGACAGAGAGGGGGAGAGAAAGATAGACATCTGCAGACCTGCTTTACCCCTTGTGAAGTGACTCCCCTACAGGTGGGGAGCAGGGGGCTTGAACCAGGATCAGTACGCCTGTCCTTGCGCTTTGTGCCACCTGCACTTAACCTGCTGCACTACCGCCCGACTCCCTATTTTATTTTATATTTAGTCTTTATTAATTGGATAGAGACAGCCAAAAATTGAGAGGGAAGGGGGAGATAGGGATGGTGAGAGACAGAGAGACACCTGCAACACTGCTACACCACTCACAAAGCTTTCCCCCTGCAGATGAGGCCAGCTGTGACATTTACATCCTCCAGAGTGACATGGGCAAGTAACCAAAGCTCAAGGCTGAAAGGCCTACTCCATCAGAACAAAAGAGTCCAGGTGCTGTTCTCAGTCAGCTTGGCCAGGGTCACTGCTAGCCCAGCAGCACCCTTCTTCCTCTGACCCACCTGGGGGTTGGGGGAAGCTCCTTTGTAATCTCATGAATATTGATGGGCCCAGGCTACACTGAAGAGAACCAGGACACAGCACAATAGCTAAATTGCAAGTTGGAGCCTAAAATTTGTTCAAGGAAACATATAATGTGAATACTGGGTTTGGCTCTGCCCTCTTCCCCGCCTCCCTGCTTTCCTCCTCAGCCAAAAAGAGAGGTTCAAGAAACCTCAAGCCAGATCTCTCTAGGATCAAAAGGAAAGAAGGAGGGAGTTTCCATTCCACCCTATAAACTCTGCCACTAGTCAGCTGGAAGTCAAAACTAAGTTGTTCTCTACTAAATCAGAGGCCGGAGAAAAGAATTCAGTATCTCAGGATATGCTAACTGATTTGGCATAAATAAGATCATCATGCAGTTTGTGGATTTATTTATTTTGTGGCAGTGGACCTCATGCAGGGATAATTCCACTAGTTTTGACCAATTTAAAAAAATTCTGTTTCATTTTAGATACACACATATATATGCATATATATGTATATATGCATGTATACATATATATATAGGGAGAGAGAGAATGAAAGGGAGATACCATGGCATTGCTTTGCCATTTCTTGATTCTCTGTCACTCCCATGTGGTGTTGGGTTTCAAACTCAGGGCTTCATGCATGTTAAAGCATAGACTCTACCAGATGAGCTATCTGAGCTATCTCTTGTCTCTATTATTACTTTTTTTTTTTCTTTTAGGATAGAAATGGAGAGGCAGAGGGTCGGGCGGTGGTGCAGTGGGTTAAGCACATGTGGCGCAAAACACAGGGACCGGCATAGGGAACCTGGTTCGAGCCCCCGGTTCCCCACCTGCAGGGGGGGGTCACTTCACAGGCGGTGAAGCAGGTCTGCAGGTGTCTGTCTTTCTCTCCCCCTTTCTGTCTTCCCCTCCTCTCTCCATTTCTCTCTGTCCTATCCAACAACGAACAACATCAACAATGACAATAATAATAACCACAGTGAGGCTACAACAACAGGGGCAACAAAAAGGGAAAAAAATGGCCTCCAGGAGCAGTAGATTCATGGTGCAGGCACTGAGCCCAGCAATTACCCTGGAGGAAAAACAAAAAAGAAATGGAGAGGCAGAGAGTGAGCAAAAGCGACTACAGCACTGACGCTTCCTTCAATTCAGTGGGGGCTGGACTCGAATCTGGGTTGAGCACATGGCAAAGCAGCACAGTATCTAAGTGAGCTGCTTCACTGGCCCGCCCTCCCATCATTACTCTTTAAAGCCGATGCTCTCACCTAGTCTGAGTTTTTCTCTTTTCCTCTGTGTTTGTGAGGATGGTTCCCCACCCCACCCCGCCCTATATCTCTGTCTCCAGTGTCTTCTATTTTTTTTTTTCTATTTTTCTTTTCTCTCTGGTATTATTTGATACAGAAACAATGCACACTTCTTTTTTTCTATTACGTGTTGCTTTTCTCAAAGAGAATGTATGTTCTCTTCTTAATTTAAATACTATTTGAACAGTGCATGCTCCCTTTCAAACAGAGCTCTCACTGTATGTTTAAGTCTCTGGATAGTTTTGGAGATGAATTGCCAATTGCCTTGGAGAGAGAAAAATCTTTGTCTTATCTCCACTCTGAGCCCTCTGTTCATCCAACCTTTCAGAACCCTGCCCCATAAACACCCACCAGGAATGACACATTCTATAAAGGACTGGAGGGAGGGGTACTCCAACGTGCTATCAATATTACTTGTATCAGAAGCTGAGAGGGCAGATCTGGAGAAGTTGCAGTGGGCAGCATTCTTCAGCACAAGGGTTGAGGCCGACCAGTGGCATCCAATGTAACTTCCCAACTAACGTGGCTCCCTGACTCCTGCGCTAACTCACAAGAAATGATGGCAGAGCTGCTCCCAGCTGTGCTGCCCTGCCCATGTGAGGATGGCCAAAAGTGACTGCAGACACTCTGCACATAGCCTGGGTGGTGCCCGCTGTTTAGACAAGGAGGCTATTTTTAAAGTCTAACATAAATGCAAAGCTTTGACTCTGCAGGATCCGGAAGTCATATTTCATCTTGATGAGACGTCCACAGCATACTGTGTGCCCTCTTGGAATCAAGCGTTAGAACTGCTCTGAAGGGAAGCTATAAACTTATTAATACCTTATAAAACAAGGCCTAGGGGAAAGAGTAAAAGTCCCTGGAAGCCTTCAATCCACAGAGATAAAACTGAAAGCTGCTGTGAAAGTAGAGATGAGGGCTAGTTCTCTTCTGGATGGCCTCAAGTGTTCAGGGAACAGTGACAAATAGCCTTATTTTGCATGTCAATCTCTAGGAGCACAAAAACTCTGGAGAATAGATGGATGTTAAGCTGTGGGTACCTTTCTAGTCTTTTTGGACTGCTAGGACATAAATGGCTCCTATCAGATGGGTTGTAAACAAAAGAAATCTATTTCCTACTGTTCTGGGGGTGTGATGCCTGAGATTGGGGTGCTAGCATGGTGGGGTGATTATCCTCTTATCTCCCCAATCTCTCATTGTGTCCCCACTTGATACTGTGTCAATCACACAGGGTAGAGAGTTCATGGGGTCTCTTATGAGCCCACTAATCCCATTCATGTGTACCCCACCCTTGTGACCTAAGCACCTCCCAAAGATACTACTTTCCAAAGCCATCACACTGGGTGTTAGGTCTCAGTCTATAACTTTGGGGAGTGGACAATGGGCACAAACACTCAGACCACAGCAGGGCCTAAAGACTACACTGTCTTCTCCAGCCTCTGGCAGACACTCAATTAGACCCATCCTTCACTTTTTATTTTATTTCACTTTCAAAGTCACTTGAAATGTTGATGAGGAAGTGTTGATTGATAGGACTGTTGTTGTCATAGCAGTACAATTACACATCTTCCCAAGGTAGGTGTTAGTACATCTCACCATCCACCAAATTATCTTTTTTTTTTTTAATTATTATTTCCCTTTTGTTGCCCTTGTTGTTCTATTGTTGTGGTTATTATTATTGTTGTTATAAATATCGTTGTTTTTGGATAGGACAGAGAGAAATGGAGAGAGGAGAGGAAGACAGAGAGGGGGAGAGAAAGCTAGACATTGGCAGACCTGCTTCACTGCTTGTGAAGCCACCGCCCTGTAGGTGGGGAGCTGGAGACTGGAACTGGGATCTTTACTCCGGTATTCGCGCTTTGCACCATCACCATGTGCACTCAACCCATTGCACTACTGCCCATCCCCCCCCCCAATAATCATCTTCCTCCACCACAAGACACTGGGTCCCCAGCCCTCATTCAGACTCCTCCCACTTCCTGCATTTAGAATCTTTGGATCTGCTGCAACAGACTGTAGTTTATTAAGGTTTCACATTACATTTCCCCTTTGGCCCTGCCTACGTGTGAGGTCCTTTGGTATTCATCCTTCTTCTCTTATTTCATGCACCATGATAACCACCAGTTCCATTTATATTAGAGCAAAAGAGATGATCTCATCTTTTCTTATAGCTGAGTAGCATTCCATTTTGTATGTCTACCACAACTTCTTTATCCACCCATCTGTCAATTTTGGTTGTTTCCAAATCTTGAAGACAAGCATTATTATTACTGTTATTATTTTAGAGAGAGTGGAAGAGATGATAGCACCAAGGTTTCCTTCAGTGCAGCAGGGGCCATGTTTGAACCTCGGTCATGTATAACAAAGCAGCACACTATCCAAGTGAGCTATTTTGCCATCCCAGGCACACTTTTGAAAATAATAATGTTGACTCTACCTCCTCATCTCCACTGCAGAAAAAAAGTATTAGAGAAGTTGCTTCTGCTGAGACTTTGAGGTCCCAGGTTAAATCCCCAGCACCACTATAAGCCAGAGCTGAGCACTGCTCTGGTTAAAAAAAAAGTGGATTCTAACTTGGGGTCAAGGTCAAGGTCAGTCTCCTGGCTCCTTTCTTTGAGGATTTCCAGGTCTGCTGGAGATGTAAGTTTTGGTGCATTTTGGGACACTCAAGAGCCAGAAAGCAGAGAGCATTGTGCCTTCTGGCCCATCCAGTTCTGCAAGACAGAACTTAGAGATGCTTCATACGGGTGAAACATATTCTAGTAGATGCCAAGCTCTTCAGTGTCTCCCTGTGGCATGTAGGTAGCTGCCCCTCCTTCAAGGTCCAGGTAGGAATTATGTGTAGGAGAAATAAATGCTTTCCCTCATAATGAAGTGGGAAGGCTTGGTTTTAATTTAGATCAAGGAGATTCAATTAGATCAAGAAAGACTCTCCTCTCATTCGGAATTATTCACAACACAAACAGTTCTCACGGCTAAGCTCAAGATGTGGCTTTCAGATGGATGTCCTAATTAAACTCAGATTTCCATATTCCTCAGGCATGCTGGAATTAAAAGGAGGCAAAGGTAATGGACAAATTGGAGACTGCAGACACAGAAAACGGGGGGAAAAAGTATCTATTGCCCAGTAGCCCAACAGGAACAGGAGAGGACTCTTTCATAACAAAGCATAAATGATGTGAGAATTCAGAACAAATTGGTGAGAGATTGAGTTGAAAGAAACCAGAGTTGTAGTGGGAAGACTAAACCCCAGCTATCACATTGGAGTAGGGTTCCCTTTGGTTTCAGGGTTTTCTTTACCTGACAACAATGAGGTTTCACTCTTCTTTGTCAGAGCACTCAGGTGTGGAACCAGAATCTATCTGCAGAGCCACTCTGCTCAAAATCCGGATTAGTCTTTACCCCTGTCTCCTAGAGTGATTTAAGTCCCTGCTCCTGAGCTGTATCCGTTTTTCCTTCTCAAATGAACCCCCACCCCACCCCACCCCATCTCACCTATTAGAGGAAGTTGCTTTTCCCTTCACTAGATGATCCAGATAATGTGTGGTTCAAGATGATTGTTCCTCCCACCCTCCAGGTGCCTAATCTTGTAGGGTGGACCACCTTTGTTCACAGGGTTTTATTCCTAGGAGGCGTCCTTTGTGAGTCACTACAGCTGGGATCACTTGAGAAAGTGTAATGAGGCTAATCTGGGGAGCGGGGAAGCAATTACTCCAAGTGGAACTGGAATGCAGGAGCTCACCGGACACATCTGCTCCTTCCTGAGACTCATCTGTGAGGCCCACAGTGTCCCCCAACACAGCTCAGGAGATGGCACAAAGAATGCAGGGAAATACACAGCTTCCAGAATTCCTACATTAGGCTTTCAACAAATAATGACGGTGGGAATAATAACAATAGTAGTAGTAGTAGGTGATTTATCTTATCAAGTGTCAACAAGATTTTAGAAAAAGGCACAATTCATGGGCTTGTACTGAGAAAACATCAGCTGACCTGCAGCTAAACAATGAAATTTAGCTTCCTCTCCATTGGGAAGATAAGACTGTGTTGTGTGTGCTTGAGACAAAAATGTATGCAGGAAGACGAGTCTTGATTTGGATTCTCCGTGATGACCGGAAAGTGTACAGGACCTCTCTCATGTTAGCACTGCATCCTGTAGACACAGGCTTTCAAAGTCAGGGGGATAATGGACCTAGGAAATTGCGTTTTCCTAAAAAGCATCTTCTAGACCCTGACATTTTGTCTGCTAGTGCATATTTGCAGGACTTTCCCCAATCTCTGTATGGCTCCATTTTTCTCTGTGAAGCTGTCTCACCTGAGTGCTGGCAGAGGTGGCACCTAGGTGTTGTATTAACATTTACTGTAGCTGGCATGGAGAAAACGCAGATGACTAAAGTCATTGCTGTTAAAGCCCTTCCCACAATTGAATTTCCTGTGGAGAAGCAATATCCCAGGAACATAATAGACCCACCCCCCCACCCCCCACCCCCGCTTCTTCCATTTACCCAGACACTTTCACAGCTAACTAATCAGTCGCAGTTCTAATCTATATTTCTGATTTGTTTACATGCATCATGCAGGCTGGCAATCTTTTGCATTTGAATGCGACTTGGAAGAAAAAAAATAAACCGCAAGTAAATGACACAGAATCGCTAGCAGTAGGAGCCTTGTTTACATTCCACATTCTGAAAATATTTTGTTCAGCTGGCTGGGGAAGCCACATGGTTGAGACAGTCTGGGTGATGATTGGGTTTATTGCCTGGCTGGGGCCAGGATGGGGAGTGGGATGGTGTGTGATGTGGCTGTCTGTCACCTTCAGCCCCAGGAAGGAATACATTTTCAGCACACATGTGATCCACGCCTTCACAGAAGAGCTGGGCTAATCCTCGCCAGAGTGTCACGTGCACCTGGCACCCGACCAGAAGAGTGTGCCAGTCTTTTTGAGTCTTTCACATACTAATGTCTCTTCCTCTCTGGAGCCATCAGCCGGTACTGTTATTTTCACAAGACTCTTCTGAGCCTGTTTGTTCTTCCACTCCTTTGTTCCTTTCTACTTTCTGGAATTGCCTCTGGATCCACTTCTTCCTTCCTACCTGAGTTGGAAAATCTCTCAAGAGGATCCTACTTTCATCACTTCTCACAGGTTATTCCAGCTCAATTAAATGTCACTTAGTGGCTCGTGAACTCAGGGCAGGGCTTGCCCAGAGGCTGTGGGAAACCCAAAGATAAGCTCCAGCCTGTCGTTCCCCCCTCCCCTTGTGTGGACAGGGAGCCCCTTCATGGGCAGCCCTGTGCTGGGTACACCCCACAGTTAGTGTCATAAGAGAAGGAGTGGGGAGGAGGGGGCGGACTAAATCTAGAAGAGAGGAAAGGAATTTTAACAAGCTTTTGTGAATAGCAGCGACTCCTAAAGCACAACTTGGAAAATTAATTACTTCATTATCTGCTGCAGTTCATGATCTGTCATTGTAGTTCTAGCCCACCTGAGGTGAAGCGAAGGCACACTCACACTGTCTTTTGAGACCCAAGGAAGCTTTCATTTTCTTTCTCCTTTGTGAATCAAGGCTCCTAAGACACATTTGCATCTTGAGAGCTCACAGAGGAACAGTGCTGCTTAGGGATTTCAGGACCTGCAGAGACCTGGAGGAGGGTGGGGAGGCAATGCAAACAGTTAACCTTCATCCCCGAGGGAGAGAATCTGGCCAAGAAGTAGCCCATCTGGTTGAGTGCAGGCCTTCCATGCATGAAGCCCTGGCTTCAAACCCTGATACCACGTGGGCGCACCATGTACAGCAGTGGGGGAGCTCCCCACTGGATGGTGGAGTGGTGGTCTGATCTCTCTCTCTCTCTTTATCTCTCTCTCCCCTCTGTCTGCCTCACCCTCTCTCCTATCTGTCTCTTTCTGTTGCAGGGAAGATGGGGCGTGGGGGGAGAGCTGGGCAAAGGGTATAGCACTCCCCTTTAAGTTACACTGTGTGATTCTAGAAGAATACCCACAAGGAAAAATCACAAGAGATTCTGTCAGTTTCAGGGAGATGAGCATTTACTGAAGCAAAGAAAAAGAAAAGAGAGGGGAAGATACACACTTCGACATGGGTGGGCACTGAAGAGTTAGAGCCCTGAGTTTCCCCCTCCTACTTTTAGAGTAGGTTCCTAGGATGCTGAGGTGGTCTCTGAGGGGATTAACTGTAGCCATTGTCCCCCGGTGCTCATATCTGTTTCATCTTCATTTTGTGGTCTTTGCCAGATGGAAGGGGAAAAACAGGTATAGGATGCAGACATCTTGGCATCTTACTTTCTTCCAGGCTATCTGCAAGGCATGGGGGTAGGGGTTGCCTACTAGTGACCTTCCAACCCCTTCCAGGAGTTCCAGACATTTCACTGTAGAACCTAGAAGTAAAAAAGAGAAAATTGGTAATCCAGTTGAAAGAAAGTGAAAAAAAAAAAAATCCAGACATACATACTTCCAGAATATAACTGACTCCACTGTGATTTCTGGAAATGTTTCTTTAAGAATGTACTCAAAACCACTTCCATGTGGCTAATCAAAGCAATGAATGAGTTTGGTGTATTGCAGGGAGAAAGCTTCATAAGTGGTGAGGCAGGGCTGCAGGTGTCTCTCTGTCTCCCGTTCCCCTCAATTTCTCTCTGTCTCTATCCAGTAATAAATAAATAAAATATTAAAAAAAGAAAAGGGAAATAATACTTGTGCAAAATCTTGAGTATGGGTGGACAACTAACCACCTAGAGAAAAATCCCAGGGTAGCAGCACCAAGAATAAAGGCCCAGATAAAGGAAAATTCAGGTTTTTCTCTAATAAATTTGGTTAATTTGTTTTACTGTGAGAATGCTAGCAAAGTTTACCAAAATTACTGCTGCTCATGATTGTTGTGATACCTAATTGACAACAATTTTGCCAGGAGTATTTAAAAAGGATATCTTCTTTCAGATTGCATAAAATAGGAATTTAATATTCCCATTGATTTTACTTCCAGAAAGAGTAAGAATAAATGAAATTTATTAAGGATGAGCATTTGTTATAGAAATATGTGGCTTTTTGCTTAACTTTTAAATTGTGCTTTATTTAGATAAAGTCCTGAAAGATATACTCTGGCTTATAAATTCAAGAATGAAATATATCTTCAAAATGTGTTGCATACCTGACTGCCCTCTTAAAGATCTTTTTCTCTGATAAAATGAGAAAACTGTCAGACGTGGGAATGGATATTTTCAGTTAGAAGGTAATCTCATTGAAAATAATGTAGGTCCATGCTTATGAAAATAAACTATATCAAATGTCTGCTTAAATTTGCCCTAGTAATTGACACATCCTCTTAAGATTTAATCATTGAAATAAACAGACCTCTACTTTCAGTGTGTGTACCTAAGACTGGCATTATAATCCTAGCAAGAGAGTTTTAGTTGCTCTGTTAGGATATTGACAGAACTGTGTTTTTCTTCTCTTTCTATTAATCTGGTGAGTATTATAGACTCTAATCCATGGTGCCATGTTGCCTCTTCCCTTTTCTTTGTTTTATAAAGAAAGCCAGTCCTTGGGGCCAGGTGGTGGCACACCTGGTTGAGCACACATTACAATGCACAGGGACCTGGATTCATGCCTCTGGTCTCCACCTGCAGGGGGAAAGCTTTGCAAGTGGTGAAGTAGGGCTGCAGGTGTTTTTCTGTCGCCCTCTCTCTCTGTCTCTCCCTTCCCTCTCAATTTCTGGCAGTCTCTATCCAATAAGTAAATAAAGAGAATACCAAAAACAGAGAGAGAGAGAGAGAGCCATTCTCACAGTCCTACAGTTCTTCATCTTCACTGCTTCTTGTTTTTACATATTTTCTTTTTTAGTTCTTATCACATACTCTTATTTTTAGCTGCTTATTACCTCAGTTATGATAGTAACAAATTAATTCTAATTCTTCACTTACATATTTCCTGCTAATAAATTACTACCAAATGGCAGTCCACCACTTTCCTGCTTAAACACAAGGACACACATAGACACACACACACACACACACACACACACTGAACCTTCAAAGACAAATTGAAACACAGTCCAAACTCCATTTCCCCCAAAGTAAGCCTGCATTCATCTTCAATTCCAACCTTAGTTCTGCCATGTTCCTATTGTGAATGCTTTTCCATCTATCATTCTAAGCCCTGCCTGTAGTTAAAGGTTTATCTTGTGTCCTTAGAACTTTTCTCACTACTTTTAAACTACAATAATCTCCATTTTCAATGAAATTATATAATTCAATTTATGGCACACAAATAAATGAGGAGTAACCAGTGTTTATGAGAAATTTATAGTTCACACTGCTTCAGATAGTCAATGAAGGTGCTTTTTTTTTTGTAAAATAAAAATATTGAGAAGACCATAGGATAAAAGGTATACAATTCCACACAATTTCCACCAGAGTTCCATATCTCAACCCCTCCATTGAAAGCTTTCCTATTCTTTATTCCTCTGGGAGCATGGACCCAGGGTCATTATGGAGAGCAGAAGGTCTGGCTCCTGTAATAGTTTCTCTGCTGGACATGGTCAATCCATACTCCCATACTCTATTTCTATTTATTTATTTTCCCTTTTGTTGCTCTTTTTTTTATTGTTGTAGTTATTGTTGTTGTTATTGATGTTGTTGTTGCTAAATATGACAGAGAGAAATGGAGAGAGGAGGGGAAGGCAGAGAGGGGGAGAAAAAGACAGACACCTGCAGACCTGCTTCACCACCTGTGAAACGACTCCCCTGCAGGTGGGGAGCTGGGGGCTTGAACCGGGATCCTTTGGCTGGTCCTTGCACTTGGCGCCATGTGCGCTTAACTCACTGCACTACTGCCCAACTCCCAATAAAACATTTCTTAATTAAAATAAAATTAAATCAATCTACCAAGCCAGCAGAAAAGGAAGGCCTAAATCAAACGTTTAATTTTGGTTCACAACTGTACCCAAGAGTAAGTTAAGCCTTGCCCACTGAGAATATATTTTGTTCTTTCAAAGTAAGCTATCATCTAGTTTAATTAGTTTTATAGAATTTTCCTTTTCCTCTCTTTCTGATGTTTCTGACCTTTCCTAAATGTCCAGAGAGAAAACAGAGAGGGAAAAGTCACAGAAATGTCTATATTTAACAATGTTTAATGAATTACTTCTCACTTTCAGCAAAGAGACTTTATCTTCAGACTTTGTGCATAGCTCTTTGTAGGATAGTATATAACTGAGAATCCTAGATCTTAAAGTCAAGGAAGTGAGTTGAAATTTGGTTCTGACAAACCACTCCAAATAAGTAGAATAAGAGGAAGAAACCACTACTTGAAGTAAAATAAGAGACACTTTGTTCAGCATTTTGCTGAACACCAAACCCATTGCAGGTATCAAAAGTACCCATGACTCCAAGAGTCATGGTTCCTCTACCTTGCCTTCATGTGCCACTTTCTTTCCTGCTGAGGAGCTTAGGTAATTGTTATCTTACTAATTTTATAAATGGGACAGTATTTAGAGGCAGCCATTTAGGCTGTGTCTACATGAGACAATCTTGTCAATCATGCAGTATAATTTGGGTCAAAACATTGTTCTGGTTTTCCTTTTAATACACCTTTACAGAGAATTTGCATCAGAGACAATTGCCTTCTTACCCAAATAACTGACTGAGTCATTTGTGCTTTCTGGAAATCAGGGAATCTGGATCAAAGATGGTGTTATGATTTTACACAGAGGTGAGCAGTCACATCTGGCTAAATCCTGAAGGAAGAGAACAGCTGATTGACCCCCCCAAGTGACAATGGTTTTAGTTTATCATTTCCCAAGATACAGCTTACAAGCTGTGCTCTCACAAAACTCATTCCTGTCACTGACTGGAGGCAGGAAGCTGACCCACCCTCATATAGTTGCCAGAGATGAAGCTAATAAGCCAAGGGCCCGGGTGATCATTTATAATAAAGACTACTTATGGGGGCCCCATGCCCCACTAATTCCATCTTTCATCTTTCTTACCTGCCCCCCTCCATAAGTGAGTTGTGCAGAAGCCATTCTGTGAGTTCTTTATTTTAATAACAGTTTTATTATTTCTGATTTAACACTGATTAAAAAAATTTCAAGGGTATAGTTTCACATATATATATGTGTGTGTGTGTGTGTGTGTGTATGTGTGTGTGTGTGTTTGTGTGTGTGTGCACAACCCACTACATCTGCCATCATAAAAACCTTGTTTTTAGCCTAGCTAGACTCTGAACAAGAGAAATTAGCTGTACAATTCAGATGTCCAGTGGTGTAACCCCACTTGGGTTCTGTCCATTTCTGTGACTTCTTTATGTGGCCTTCATGTCCTAGGTAAAATGAAACCCTTCTAGACATTGTTGCTGATAACAACCTAGCCTAGGTGTGCTGAGATTGGATGTTTCAGCCCAGATTCTAGTGCCCAGAGTAGTCAGACCAGTAAACTGTGCCTCTCACAAATGCTCCAGTTGTTGGCCAGATTCCTTAAACTATGAAAACAAAAATCTGTATATGTAAAACAGAAGGGAGAATATATAATGATTTAGATGGAGCCAATTGCCATGGTCCTGAGAGACACAGCATTTGTCTGGCTGGAGCCAGGTAGAGTGAGGTGTTGGGAATCTCCTTGCCCACAAGGTGACTGTGGAGATGGGTCTGGTGGAGGTAGACACTGGACTTGTGCTTGCTGTGAGCTGAGGTCACCAGTCACAGTGAGAAGATCAATCCCTGCTGACTGTTCAGCTTTGCTCTCTTCATCTGTTTCCATCCCTCACTTGGCAAAGTCAATCAAGCACTGTTTTTAAATAATCTGGGAGATCTCTTAGATCACAGAGATAGCAATTCAGCATGTTGTGCAGGAAGAACATCCCAGATGTAACTGCAGCTCTGTGCCTAAAGGGAGCCATGACTTGCACCTCAAAATAGCTTGGAGCTTCACAGCTTCAGGAAGCTACAGGATGGCTTCTCCTGATGGGGTGGGTTACCTTCAAAATCCTCTTTTTCAGGAGATCTGAACTCACATCAAGAGTGTTTGTAGATGGTTAGTCTTCAATTTTAGACTTTTTTACTGACTGGGTAAAAAAACATACATCACAGTATTATTTACTTTTAAAGATTTATTTCATGATAAAGGGAGAGAGAGAGAAGAAGAGAGAGAGACAGAGAGAGAAAAGAGAGAGACAGAGAGAGAGAGAAAGAGAGAGAGAATATGTCTTGCATATGTAGTATGAGGAATTAAATTCTTGAAAGTCTAACAATTTAGCCATTGTGTCATATTCCAGGGCACACTTGAAAGTATTTTATTCAAATTGTTCTGACTGGTTTTGTTTAGAGTTTTATTGTAGAAATATCATCCAGTCCAAGAGCTAGGCAGACAAGGAATCTCTGCTGTTTATATCCCTCTTATCAGTACAGATAAAGAAACTAAAAGAACAGGGTGTAACCACCTTAGCCTGAATGTGAAAGATCTCTCTTTCATTGGTTCCTGACTACTTTGAACTAACCTAATCACAGTATAAAGAATCTGGCACACCAATTTACACTAGTGTGTGAATGACTAAAACAGCTTAACATACTGGCTTATTCAGTTTTGGCATTTTAATGAGAAGCTCTGTCTTAATATAAAGGAATGACTCTCAGTGAAATTTCAGTCCTGGGAGACACAGTGAGAGGCCAGTGACTCAGATAGCTCCCCACCAGCAGAAGGGCCAAAGGTGTCACAGCATCATCTTGGAATTCATTCTGATCCAAATTGAGTCTCACTTCTGGATCCTCCTAGCTGGATCCTGGGCAAGCAGATTGCTTAAACATATTGCAGGTTCATTTTTTTCTTATTAATACAGCATCAAAGATAAAAACCATGCCTCATTTGCAGGCTTGTTGTGGAAACTAAATGAAATCATGAGTGGGAAGCGCTTAGTACAGTGCCTTGCGCATAGAGGCTTCCAGAATAGAAGCTGGTCTTTAAAGATAAAAGTTATCCATCTACACTGAAATCACGAGAGGCTGATTCTACAACCACTTCCACCTTCTTATGATTAAGAGATGTTTCACAAAACTTTCTAAGCATACAAACCCAACAACCTTGTACTTTTGAAAGAGTGTGGTGTTGACGAACTATCTACCAGTCTTTGTATCTGTAGGAACCTGTTTCTACTTATCTTCGTGTATTTTATAGAAAGAGCTAGAAACATTTTATGTGGAACTCCCAAGCCCTCTCTCTCTGTTTATGAAATGCAATATTTGGTGATAACAATATATTAGACAAAGGCTAGGCAAAGGAGGTGGTGAACAGATCAAAAAGAACCTCAGGGAAACATCTCTAGTGACGAAAATGAAAATCTCATTAGCTTGAGGGGGGTCTTCTTTCACAATGAGTGTGCACTCTAAATCATCATCTGTGCACTTTCAATATCTTGTGCTTTTCTTTTTCAATTACACCTCATTGACATAGAAAGTAAATAAAACCAGACTACATCAGACAGCCCCCCCCAAAAAAAAGAGACAACAAGGGAACATATTTTAGCTTAAGTTCAGTAAATAACTGATGTATTGTTGAATTTTTTTCTTTTAAATTAAAACTTTTGCTATGATCCCAACTCTGAATAGCTGCAGAGAGAACAGAGGTCTGTGTGGGTTAAAAGGTGTTTGTGGGAGAGAGGGAAGAGGTAGCGTTACTGACCTTGAATGAGTTTGCAAAATGGCTTTAAGGCTCGTGAGAAAACAAGCACCAAGAAGCCTTCATGAGGATGAAGACATTTGGAAATGTGTGTGCTTTTGTGATAAAAATCTGATGATCCAAATCATGAGCCTATAATCAGGAGGAAGCTGCAAGGAGCTGATGAAAAGGAAGTTCCCCTCCACCAGCACTTGTGGTTTCGATCACCATCTGTTTAGATATCTTATGATTTGTGGCAACCCACCCGCCCACCTTTACTTCCCTCAAGTTGAACTAAGTACTTTCTTTCTTTCCAAGTGAGCTGAGAGTTTAAACCTTCACTTTCAAGTGTTAGTCTAAAGTCACATCCTTGACTGAAAAGGGCTTAGGCTGATATTGTGGAGAAGCATTAAAATCTCAACCTTCTGCTAAAAAGAGGACACAGTGGCAACGTTTCTATATGTGAAATGTAGTGAAGGTGCTTATTTGTAATTAGCCCTAAAAAGACTGAATTCTCAGGTGGCACAACGTGAGAGACTTACTGTTATAGAACAATTACTAAAATTAAATGAAGCAAAGAGTCTTCAAATTATTCCTCATTTTGGTCTGTCGATTAAAACAATTCCAAACATCTATGAAATATTATAATTTAATCCCTACTGTGTTTAAAACAGACATTATCTTTCTTTTTTTAAAAAAAAGATTTATTTACTTTTCTGAGATAAGAAGGGACCAGACCTCCACTCAACTCTGGTATAAGACAGTGGCAAGGATTGAATCTGGGGTCTCTAGGGTCTTAAGATGCACATCCTGTATACTTTAATCTCTCTGGTTCTTATTTATCTTTAATTACATATATTTTCTGGATTTCCTAAAGTGATCTGACAGCCTGGAAAAAAAGGACAACAACTAAAATTTTTTTATTACCCCTACCTTTGCCACATCATCATTACTTGATGTGGACTGATCAAGCTGTGTAGATTGAGGGGGACAATAGCTTAGAACCTAGCAGGTGCAAAGAGGGACCTCAAACTCAACATCTCTTTCTTTCTCTTGCTATTCTTGTGGGGTCAGTTCTGGAGAACTGACACCTACTGGGGTTGGATTTATAGAGTGATAGAAACCACAGTGTTTGAATTCCATCCATTCTGTATCCAATGAAATCTTGAAAGATTACTTCTTTCCAGTCAACCAAGTCAGATTTGGTTGATTCAGTGCCTGTGACTATAGAGAACCCTGAATTCTATGCACGACTCAAACCCTCCCCCCAAAGTATCTCTCCTTTTTCATTGTCAGGACATCACTATTCTTGTATGGCTTTTCTTCATTTAAAAATATTGTTATTCATTTATTTTTAATGAGACAGATACAGAGAGGAGGGCACACATGCTTAAATACATACATAGAGGGGTGTGTGTGGAGAGAGAGACCAGAAATCTGCTTATCTGTGGCTTTTGGTGGTGCTGGGGGTTGAACCTAGGACCTTGGAGCTTCAGCCAGGAGAGTATTTTGCTATCTCCCCAGACCTCAGATGATTTTTTTTCAGACAGAAAGAGAGACAAAGAGATGGAGAGAGAGAGAGAGAGAGAGGGAGAGGGAGAGGTGGGAAACACTGAAGCTTTTGCCAATGCAGTGGGGACTGGGCCTCGAACCTGGGTTGCATGTGGGGCAAAGCAGGCACACTCCCACCCCCAGAACATCTCTTTCTCCTACACTGGTCTCATCAGATGTACGCTAAAGAGGTCAAACCCCACTTCCACACTCTTGTTGCAGGGATGAGAAAGCAGAGAGAGGCACAGTGGCCCACCAACAGTGCTTGGGGGCTGGGGAGTCTCAGATCCTTGAATGTGTTGAAAGATAAGTGGGTAATTCAGAGGGAGACTCAATAAGCATGTGCTTTTGCAGCATAGCTTTTAGGCGCTGGAGGAAAAGGACCTGTTTTATTTGATTCTAATTTTCTAGAAGGTGCCACCAACCCTTTCCAGCATGGTCCAAATAGCCCATAATAATGTGTCACATCATACTTATGCCATCTAATTTTGCATTTTCCCCTGAGAAGCCATAAAGGATGTGTTTGCACTGGCATGGTGGCTGACTTTGCTGGTGGCTATTACTATTGGATAAATCCCTTTGACACTGCAGAAACAATTGGAAAGTGTTGTTGTGTATTATTTCTGGAAGGACAATGCAATAATTGTTTTGAAAAGGCCTCTTGTCTTTAGAGGCAGATGGCTTGTGATAGTCTAGGTTGAAAGCCCCCTTGCCCTTATGTTTGCTATATCTGGAAAAAGAATAGGCCAAAAAAAAAAAATAACCAGAATAAATACATTCTGACAGTTTTCACGTTCTGTGAAAACAGAAGCCTTTGTTGATTTTTGAAATGAAAGACCAACACTGATTGCACTGCATAATTTGATAGTGTTTTATTGGTATTTCCTGTTTATTGCTTTCTATACACACACACACACCACTTTCTCTGCACTGCTAGAAAATAGATCAGGGCAAAAGACAAAGGATTTTAAAAGGAAGTTGAACAAAGGATCAGTGATGTGCTATACACTTACCTAAATATTTTTCTTAATTTTGCCTGAACTTCAGTTCAAAGGGTATATTGAAATAGTTATTGTTTGGGATTTTTTTTCCTACACTGGAAGAACTTATAGGAAAAGACAACCAAAATATGCAGTGTAATGATTTATCTTTGCAAATGAAAACTAGAGTTTCTGGGCAGTGCGGTTGAAGATCATTAAACACGTGTGGTTAAAGCAAAAGCTGGAACGCATATGCAGACAGAGCAGAAGCTCCACCCCCACACACCAGATTAGTTGTCAGGACATCGATTTGGAATAAAGGAGGATTTCTTGCACTTGGAGCCTGGTTTCTTTTCTGCTAATGTAGGGGTTTCCCATGAGGCATCAATCAAGGAAATCTGAAGGCTCCATCACACTCATCCTTCTCATTTGATCAACAGAGGAAGGCACAGTAGAAGGCAGGGCACAGAAATGATCAGCTGTCTCTCACAAAGTGGCTCCAGTAACAGTCACAACCACAGCCATGCATGTATCCTGGAATTCAAAGACTACGTGTGTGATCATGTGACTATGTCATAATATCAGTGCCTGGCAGTGACTGAATCTATAGGTCTCAGCTTCCTAAAACTGGAACAAGCAATCAAGAGGGAGTTGATATATTCAACCCAGAGACAGAATCTTCTACTCTCCCCACTGAGAACTGGGATTTGGGGTTTATCCATGTTGTGACACTTACAAAGGTTCTGAGAAAGCCTAGAGGAAGCCTAGGATCTCATACCATAAATCATCTGTGATTCTAGTTTAATACACTCAGTGAGCAAAACGCTGAGGCTGTCTGGTTTCAGATAGGAATCAAGACTTTTTATGCTAGATGCTCCATAGATGCTATGTTCTCCAACATATGACATCTATATTTTTTTTAACTGAAAGAGAATGAAGTAGAAATGCCTTAGTTTACTAAAATGTATCATGATACAGAAGCACTAGTACAAAGAGAGGCCATATCTCCCAAATTAACATGGGGTTCTTGTCTACACTGGTATAGAAATCACTAATTTGAGCTTATTATCTTTTAGGGGCTACTATAAATCCAGCAAACAGATATGCTGATTATGTGCTTGCTCTTCCATGTAATCCCTTCTTCTTCTGTCCCTGCTATTTTTAATTATATTTTTATTAGTTATTTACAAGATCGTAAGAAAGTCGGGTATAATTCCACACCACTCCTACCACAAAAGTTCTGCATCCCCACAAGTTCATGTGTTTCAGTTCTCTGTATACCACATAAGAGTGAAATCATCCAGTAACTGTCTATCACTTCTTTCCTTACTTCCTTACTTCACTAAGCATAATTAATGCCAGTTACATTCATTTTGTATCAAAAGACACAATAGTATTTTTAACTGCTGAGTAGTATTCCATTGAGTATTTGTCCCATGACTTCTTTTTTTTTTTTTTTTTTGCCTCCAGGGTTATTGCTGGGCTCGGTGCCTGCACCATGAATCCACCGCTGCTGGAGGCCATTTTTCCCCCTTTTGTTACCCTTGTTGTTGTAGCCTCGTTGTGGTTAATATTATTGCCATTGTTGACGTTGTTCGTTGTTGCATAGGACAGAGAGAAATGGAGAGACGAGGGGAAGACAGAGAGGGGGAGAGAAAGATAGACACCTGCAGACCTGCTTCACTTCCTGTGAAGCAACTCCCCTGCAGGTGGGGAGCCGGGGGCTTGAACCGGGATCCTTTCTCCGGTCCTTGCGCTTTGCGCCACATGCGCTTAACCCACTGCGCCACCACCCGACTTCTTTTTTTTTTTTTAAAGACTCAAATGAATAATTTTTATTCCATTGTTAAGTGATTTTCACTTCCCCCTTACCCTAAGTATTCCTTATAGGGTCTTTTTCCCCCCAGATATTTTAAAACTTTTAAAGGCAGCAGCAGACAAGCATGTGGGTCATTTGGGCAAAGACAGATAACCTCATGGAGAAGCTGATGCCTGTTTTTAATTTACTTATAAGGCTCTACCTTCACTTCCTTTCTAAGTCACATCTGCACCTATTACAACTTCTGGGTGTGCTTTCTTTTTTTTTTTTTTTTTTGCCTTTTGATAAGTGAAATAGCACCTGACTTGCCTAGATGTTCTCCGAACTCTTTACCCTCTCATTGATGGGACAAAAACAATGAACAATGGTTCCTGGTCAAACAAGTTCTGCATCCCAGTAGAACTGGGATTCAGAGTCTTCTGGACATCTTTTGCTAACATATCTCTCTCTGGGAGTATGGACCAAAATACTTTTGGGGGAGCAGATATGAAGAGTTCTGGCTTCTGCAATTGCTTCTCTGTTGGACATGGACATTGGCCAGTAGATTCAAAACCCTAGCCTGTCTCTATCTTTCCTTGGTGGAATAGAGCTCTGGAGAGGTGAGGCTCAGGGATACATTGGCAAGGTCATCTAACCAGGGATGTCAGGATGCACCTGCAACTTGGTGGCTGGAAGGCAGTGAGATATAAAACATGATGAAATATTTAATAACAGGGACCAAATATCAGGAATAGAGCCAATGAGAACAAGAGCCCTGTGATGCAAAGAAGCTAGGAAGTCTAGTTTAGGCATGTTTCTAGGATCCCAGGTCTTTGTTTCAGCTTAACAGTTAAAATGAAAGTGAAGTGGAAATATTATCTGGAAGGATTGAGTCAGAATACAGAATGGAACTGGAGAGCTGGGTTAGGGCAGAAAGTGGCTCCCATACCTGAAAAAAATCAACTAGCCAACCAACCTTGATTTATCTAAGAGGCTATTACTAGTTTCTCTTGGCAAAGGTGCCTGAACATAAAATTTCTTTTCTGTTTCTTCTGATTAGTGGATGAAAGAAGAATTTGAAACCAGTGCTTCTCCTCTTTTCGTCTTCTCAGGCTTTAAGAAGAACAGCTATCTTAGTGAGAGTTGTTTCAGTCCATTCTTTATTTTTTACTTGTTAGTGGTCACTGGCTGATGGATTAGAAACCAGTGCCTTTCTCAGTGGACATAACCAGCACTTCTTGTGTTCTCATCCTTTCAATGGATACTGCAGGATGGTTCATCTCAGCCCACAGTCCCACTGGTGCAGTGCAGGGGATCCACATCCACAGTGTGGAAGATGGGGTTGTCGGAGCATGTGGTATGTGTGCGATGTTTAAGGTGAAAGCTCTGTCCTGTCATTAGAGGGATTGGGCTCTATGTTTTTGAATCCATATTAATAATTATCCATGATGTAGTTACCCTGTAGCCATTTCACAGAGGAGGCTTTTGCTGCTAATTACATTTTTTTGTAATTCAGATTTCATGTTCTCCATGTTTATTGACTTATTTCAATAATCTTAGTCTTTTAATTTTTTTAAAGCTTATGAAAGGTTGCTTCTAGGGCTGAGTGTTGGCACACCCAGTAGAGTACACAAGGATCTAAGTTCAATCCCCCAGTCCCCACTTGGAGGGAAAGCTTCAGGAGTAGTAGAAAAGTGTTGTGGGGCTCTGTCTATCCCCTCGCTCCTATTTAAAAAAGAGGGGAAAATGTTGACCAGAGATAGTAGAGTCATTGTGCAGACACTAAGCCCCAGAAATAACTCTGATGCTCCCCCCAAAAGTTATATAATTGACCAATACTTATTAGGAATTTATTTTTAAGATTAAACCACTACATATAGAAATAGTCTCTGTATTTAATAAAGTTAGTATTTAACATAATTATGTTATAAATACAGAATAATTACATTTAAGACATGCTCTTACTATCTGTGAATTCAGGGCCTAGAATCAACTTATTTGTTTTTATTACACTCCAGCTATAGATCTCTCTCTCTCTCTCTTCACCTCTTTCCCTCCACCTCTCAATACATATGCATCAAAGTATGGGGGACAGTGTCATCATTTTCAGAAGGTGTCTTTTATTGATAAAAACTAAAAGGTTTAATGATAGTATAATTAATAATAATAATAAAAGACTCCTTTCTTCCTCTGACCCTCACAGTAAATCCCTTTTGAATGTTTCATAATAGCTCTGCTTATTTGGCATGATTCTAAATGTAGTGCGTATGCATTTACAAAACTTAAAAATAAAAATAGCATATATACCATCATTAATCTCATCCCACAACTTATTTTACAATCTAGTGTTTTTTCCTCTAATCTTTTAATTGATATTCATGAAATTATACATATTTTGGATCACAGCCCATCAGAGCAAAACACAAACCTTTGCTTTGTGGTAGAAGCCTGTAGGGGAATCAAGAAAAGGGTTTGAGCGCAAGGTAGTGAAGCCAGAAGAAGAGCGGGGAACAGCCAAGGTGAGTCATAGGTGGGAGCAGGTGTCCCGAGGTGGACAGAAATGACAGTGAGCAGTAAGTGCCCAGGAATCTGTAGCAATTTCAGGAGAAGCCACTGGCTTCCCTGAGGACATGGAACTAAAGGCTGGAGCCAACCTTATTTTAATTTTCAAAGGTCAAGATGACCTCAGCTGACATCTATGAGATATAAATAACACTGACAAAACAGAACACAGTTGAATGCCTTCATTTCCTTTTCTTTCTTATTTCCTTCCTTCCTTCCTTCCTTCCTTCCTTCCTTCCTTCCTTCTTTCTTCTTCCTTCTTCCTTCCTTCCTTTCTTTTTTTTTTCCTTTCTCTTTCTTTTCTTTTTGGTCCATTTTAGAGTATTTTCTGGTAGATATTTAAACACACACATAGATCTATTAGCTGGTTTTATACTTTTTTTTTTTGCCTCCAGGGTTATCACTGGGGCTCAGTGCCTGCACGGTGAATCCACTGCTCCTGGAGGCCATTTTTTCCCATTTTGTTGCCCATGTTGTTGTGCCTGTTGTAGTTGTTATTGCTATTGTCATAGCTGTTGTTGTTGTTGGATAGGACAGAGAGAAATGGAGAGAGGAGGGAAAGACAGAGAGGGGGAGAGAAAGATAGACACCTGCAGACCTGCTTCACTGCCTGTGAAGCAACCCCCCTGCAGTTGGGAAGCCAGGGGCTTGAACTGGGATCCTTACTCTGGTCCTTGCACTTTGCGTCACGTGCTCTTAACCTGCTGTGCTACCACCCAGCCCCCTCAGCTTTTTTTTTTTTTTTAAGTAATGTCATTGTTGAGGCACACATTATCATGCACACACACTTGGGTGCAAGTCCCAATCCCCACCTGTAGAGGGAAACTTCACAAGCAGTGAAGCAGGTTTGAAGCTCCTCCCGCCTCTCTCTCTTTTCACCAGGGTTATTGCTGGGACTCTATCTACACTATGAATCCACCATTCCTGGTGGCATTTTTTTTTCCTTTCTATTTTTATTTGATAGGACAGAGAGAAATTTAGAGGGGAGGAGAGATAGAGAGGGGGAGAGAAAGACACCTAAAGAAAGAGAAAAAGAAAGAGGGTCCGGGAGGTGGCACAGTGGATAAAGCACTGGACTCTCAAGTGTGAGGTCCTGAGTTCAATCCTCATCAGCACATGTACCAGAGTGACATCTGGTTCTTTCTCTCCTCTTATCTTTCTCATGAATAAATTTTTAAAAATTTAAAAAAGAAACAAAAAGAGAGAGAGAGAGAAAGAAAGAGAAAAACAGCTCTCTATTCCTATAGAAGAGGTGAGTCAAGCAATAGGGTTTCTAGAAAACACACCCAGGAACAGAGCCTCTGAGGAGGTGAGGGATGAAAGATGGGGCTGAGAGAGAAACTGACCTGCCATGTAGTGGCAGCAGAGACCTCAGCCTAACCTATGTGCAGCTATAAGATCAGGATGGTCTTTCTAGAACATTCCAAACTGGGGGTAGGGAAGTGCGCTGGCAGGTGGGTAGGTATTCATATGTGTACATTGGCCCCAGTCAACTGCTGCCTGTTCACTGTTCACAGCTGTGAATGTTATCTTTAAGTCTTTAAGAGAGTTTCTGGTTCTATATATATCCTCTGTTTTGCATTTATAAGGTAATAAAGTTTTACATTCACAGATACACTTTTTTCTTCCTAAAGTCAATCTGCTTATGAGTCAAGCAGTTCTATTAAGGACTAGGGGAGATCGAGCAATGGACATTTCTTAAAAACTGATGACAAAAAGTGTGATGTCCATGCAAATTTTTTATCTGCCCTTAGAATGTCCTTCTCTATTTTCATGTATATATTGAAACAGAAGGGTTAAAGTGATCAGTTAGCCAATTTGCTAGTAATTCCTTCTGACAAGCTAGCCACTTCCCTTTAACAAAACTGTGAAGTCACTAAATCAATTTAGTTCAAAGCCGAGGTCTTTCAGGGATTTCTTTGGTAGAGGAAATAATCAGTGTATAATTCATAATTACACATCAGTCAATCATTTAATTGTAAACAATGCCTGATTTTAAGGGTAAATTTATAAACCAACATGAAATATGGTATGCCAGTGGCTAATTATTTCTACCATTCTTGGATGTCATATGACAATTTCCTTGTGGATAGTATCAACCAGGACATTTCCCCTAGGCTACAGGTTTCATTCTTTCTTCTAAACCTTCAAAGAGAGAATATATTGAAATGTGCCATGGATTATAATGTTGTAGGCCTGTGTTGATGGTGTGACAAGATTTCGGAAAGATGTCTTGATACAAAGAGATAATTATTGCCACCCACTTCCACTATAGAAGAGACACACCTTGGACTGGTTGGCTCAGCATGGTGGGAGCTGAAGTCCACCTCAAGGCTCTCAGTTCAGAGGAGGAGAGGCTTCCCATGGAATCGCCCCCTTTTCTGTCCCACTTGACATTTTCCTGTTCACTGTAAACAGTGCTGAATAGTTGACACTGCAAGTGAATGTTGTATGTATGCACCTAAAAATCAGTGCAGAAGTTGAGATGGGCTACAGATTTCAGAGCAAAGGGTGCAAAGGGAAGATGTGACGGAAGTGGCTGGAGGAGCATGTGTGTTTGAGTAGTGGGTAAGGGGGGCTGCATGTATCTGGACATCAAAGGTGAGCACAGGGAGGCTGCTGTGAGAAGGGAGAGGAGGAACCAACAGGCATGCTCTGTGGGCAGGGGAACTTAAGACAGCTTTGAGTACTGCCCCAAGTTCTTGGTATCCCTGCTTCGATCTCAGCTGGAGTCTCTGTCTCCCACAAGAAGCATCCCTTTTTTTCCAAAGAACCTCAGAGAAAAGCATCTAGGGGGATACAGGCAGGTACTGAAGTTAAGAAAGAAATAGCTGTGGGACTGGGAGATGACTTGGCTGGTAAAATGCATACCATGCTATGGGTTCAAACCCTTGGTGCCACATAAGAACACCATGGATGATGCTTTGGTAGCTGTATTTGCTCTCTCTCTCTCTCTCTCTCTCTCTAGTATAGAATAAATTTTGGACTTGTAAGACTATTCAGTGATATTTTGCATACATCAGATCCTGAGTTTACTCCTTGGCATCACATTAAAAGAAAAAAGGAATAACTCTGACTGTAAAGCCGGTTTTAGTATGAGAGAAACAACAAATTAGACAACCAGGACAATGTGTCCCAGAACTGAGGCCAGGCACCTCTGGTTCTGACTGTAACAGGCTGTCACAACACAGCCACCAGACAATGCAGCCACTATGAGCACTCGTCACCATTGAGGCCAAGCAGGCCCCAGTGCCAGCCCTTCTTTCTAGAAGGCCCTGGTAGGAAGCAGGGGCTAGTAGGCAGAGAGAAGTCAAAGCTTAAATGCAAATCTGTGAAGCAGAAGAAAAAAAGAGAGACCAAAAGTTGCTAGCTGAAAACCACACTATTTCCTTTAGTTCGGATTTCTCAGTAAGCAGAATGATATACCATGTGCTACTTGGGTAAACTGAAGGAGAATTGCCAGATAAGCAGGATAATTTGAATTTTTGTTGAATCTGAGAGTAATATGTAGGGTAAAAAAAGACCACTCATACACTACTGTATGCTAAGCATGGGTTCCTTTCCCAAGAATTAAGTTACAAATTAGATTTTAATTTTTTATTAAATGATCTTACCAAATAATTACAAAAATTAAACCACACCAGAGAATATTTAACAAGGGGGGACATTTATTGCTTTAAGATAAGTCTTCCTACAGAGGACCTAGTGGGGGTTGTATTATTATATGGAAAACTGGGAAATGTTATGCATGTAAAAACTATTGTATTTACTGACAAATGTAAAACATTAATTCTCCAATAGAGAAATTTAAAAAAAAGAAAAAAAAAAGGATAAGTCTTCCTAAAGGTTCACCACAGAGAAACCAGCAGGTGCAAATGTCCTTTGGCATGAAAAAGCATCACCTGAGAGGCCATGGGCACCAGTCTGAAAAAGCAGGCTAGGGCCAGTGAAATAGCTCACTTGATTAATGGGCTGTTTCAGGCCATGTACATGAACAGCCTGGCCCCTATAGCATGGAAAAAAAGCTTCTATGTTGTGGTCTCTCTCTCTCTCTCTCTCTCTCCCTCTATTAAAAAGGAAGAGGGGGAGATTACAACTTTTATTCATAGAGCAATGGAGTTTGTTAAGAGTTTCAAGCAGGAGAGCAACATGTTCAGAATACTATTTTCTAAAGATCAGTCTGGCAGCGAGGTGGAGGAGAAGAGCCCAAGCGTGGCTCCCATGGGCTGTGCAGTGAGCTAGGCTGTTGCAAGATGAGGCACTGAAATCATGTAGCTGGAGGCCACAGTGGTCTGGGTCGGGGTGAAGAATGGATTCCAGGTACGGAGGAGATAAAATCAGCAGGACCAGATGTTAGATCAGTGTATGCGAGATGGGGAAGGGGGTGGGATGAGCTAAAATACCAGCTATCTGAATTCTGTAAGTGGAGAGATAACTGGCTTCCTCTGAGATAAAGGAAGTAGCAGAGGGCCATAGATTGGTCAACGGGGAGTTCTGGAATTACAGATGTCGCTTTGACACATTCACATAGCGACAAGTTGACAGGTGGACAGATGGGCCTGAGGCGCTGATGGAATGTCTGGTCTAGAGATTCCCGTTTACAAGCCATTTCTGAAGACTTGTAGTTGATAAGAAACTGTGAAGAGTCCATGGAGTCCACACAGAGAGAGGGGGCAGCCACCACATGGTGACTATTCCCTGACAGAGTCTGGAGGATGTGTGCAAAGGAGAGACGGCAGCCACCCTCCAGCAAAGGAGATTCAACTTGGAGAGGGGCTTGTCTTAAGTAGGGTTTGACCCTATTTGGGATAACTCTTAACATTTAACTCCAAATACTAATATAGTTAAAAAGATTTTTTGCTCCCTCCTCAATGAAAATAGACTAACTAAATTTCAAAAATTACTATATGGAGGGCTGGCAAAACAGCTCACATGGATAGTATGCTGTTTTGCCACACACTCCATCAAGGTTCGAGCCTGGCTCACACCACTTTGAAAGAAGCCTCAGTGCTGTAGTCTCTCAATCTAAAAAAGCAAAACTAAATAGTGGTCTGTATACAAACCTGCCAATTAAGGACATCAATCGAATCACCTCTTGGCTTTCTCCAAATGGAACGACTCATTCTTGCATTTTTGCGTAGGCCTTGTTTTCTAGTCCTGGCTGAACTTAGGGAGAGAATGTTCTCTGAGTTCTTGGTGTCCCTCTAATTGTGGAACTCAAGAATGGAGGCAGTGCTCCAGGAAAAGTTCAGGAAATGGCAAATAAAAAGGGAGGATGACCTCAGCGTCCCCCAGGCGTTGTTTGCTTCTAACAGGGCACAGCCTTTAGCTGGCCTCCTGACCACCCCGCTTATCTGCTCTCCCTTCCGGCTCCTGCTGAGATATCCCCACCCCTCTTTGCCACCTGTAGTCAGTCACCACCCATCTTCTATTCCTGAAGGTTCTGCTCTGTGTTTATCTCCCATGACCTCCAGAAAGCCTTCTGACCACTGCTCCAGTCCAGTGAAGCTATTTTCATTGCTGCTCTGCCCCATCAGCCTCAGTGCTGCTCCAGCAAGGAAGTGACTAATCAGCTCCACTTCCTTCTTGCCTACTTATTTGAGAGCATCCGTGGGCAGAAATTTTTTAGCTTTAGCTGCTCATCTAGCTTCTCTCCTGTGTAGGAGCCACTGCTGTTGCTGCGTCCATAGCCTCCCTCCTGGTCTTAGTTTTGCTATTATCTGTGTTAAGAGAATGTTTTGCAGGCAGAGTGGTGGCATACCTGGGTAAGTGTACACATGACCATGCACAAGGCTTTGGGTTAAAGCCCCTGCTCCCCATCTGCAGGAGGCTGCTTCATGAGTAGTGAAGCAGGTCTGCAGGTGTCTATCTTCCCCTTTCCCTCTCTAGCTCCCCTCCTCTCTCAATTTCTTTGTCCTAGCAAATAAAATAGAAAGGAAAAAATGGCCACTAGAAGTGATGGGTTTGTTGAATAGACACCAAGCCCAAACCATAACCCTGGTGACAAAAAAAAAAAAAAAAAAAGTATTCCCAGTGTTTGAAATCCTAGTTGAAACATTTGCAGATGGTAGTGTCAAAAATGGCTCATTCTAAGTTAATATGTGCAGACAATAAGAAGGGTTTCTTGTTTGTTTGTTTTTAGATTCAAAATCAGCACCTTTGATGAGTACTTTTTTTTCTTCTTAATTTTTTAATCTTTATTTATTTGATAGAGACAGCCAGAAATTGACAGGGAAGGAGGTGACAGAGAGGGAGAGAGACAGAGAGACACCTGCAACACTGCTTCACCACTTGCGAAACTTTCACCTTGCAGGTGGGGACCAGGGGCTTGAACCTGGGTCCTTAAACACTGTAACATGTGCACTCAACCAGGTGCACCACCCCCCAGCCCCTGAGTACTTTTTTTTCTATTGGAAAAAATATTTTTTTCACCATCATAAACCAGAGCTGAGCAGTGCTCTGGAAAAAAAATCACTTTCTATTTGATTTTTGTTACTATTGTAGCATCGGGAAGTGAACTCAGGATCCCAGACAAGAGAGATACCACTGAGTTACCTCCTAGGCTAGTTTTCTCATTATTTTTTGAGAAAGAAAGGAGTAGAGGAGATTCAGAGAGAAAGGAGAAGCACAACTGTACTGCTTCACCATGCGCGGGCAGTCCCCTGGGGCCAGCTGTGGTGCTCCCCTGTGGTTCAGGGTTTGAAGCCAGGAACTTTCCCATGGTCTCTCTACTGTATGAACTATTTCCTGGTCCTTTTTGATTTTTTTCTTCCTACTACTTTTCTCCCCCTTCTCTTCCCCCTTCTCCTCCTCCTTCTCCTTTTTATTGAAGTAGAATTAGTTTGTAACATAAAGGTTTCAGTTGTTTATCCTTATAAACCAATACCTACACATTTATATCATGCTCTCCACTGAAAGGGTAATTCTAAACTTGCTTAATAAATTTTATGGTTACCCAAAAGACTTTTATGCCTGAGGTTCTGAGGTCCTAGGTTCAATCCCTAGCACTACCATAAACCAGGGCTAAGCAGTGCTCTGATCACTCTCTCCGTGTGTATCTTTTCCTCTGTATGTCTCTGTCATAAAAAAGAAAAGCTATTTTTATGTCCCAGGAAGTGGCACAGTGGGTAAATCATCGAACTCTCTAGCATGAAGCCCCAAGTTCAGTCCCTGGCAACACCAGTACCAAAGTGGTGCTCTGGGACTTTCTCTCTCCCCCCCCCCCCCGTTTCTCCCATAAATAAAAAAATAAGTAAGTAAATAAATAAATAAACAAACTCTTAAGAAAGAAAGCTGCTTTGCTTTATCCCTTCTTAAAAACATTTTAAAAGTAAAATAAATTTTGAAGTTCATGTATATACAGAGAGAGCTATAGATAGGTATTAGTGCTTGTTTCACACACAAACACATCCCCAAAAGGCTGTGAGATGCTTGGTTTTATTATTTAATTTTATTGCCGCTGTTGTCACTGGAGTTCCACTGCTCCAGGTTGACTTTATCAGATAGAAAGACAGAGACAGAGAACGAGAGATAGATAGAGGGAAAGACACCACAGCATAGAAGATTTCTCCAGTGAAGTGAAGAATGGACTCAAACGCAGGCTATGTTCATGACAAACCCAGCACATTATCCAGGTGAGCTATTTTGTTGGCCCCGATTTTATGTTTAATCAGAAGAATGAGCAGAATAAGAGCGCCACTAAGCACTAATTAGAAGGGTGAGACTAAAAAGAGTTTTGAAAAGGATGCTCTTTGGTGTTTGCAAATCTTCCTTAGGAAGAACAGATCTCTTCCCCCTTCCATTTATTTGTTTGTTTATTTATATTTGTTGAGAGAGAACCACAGCACATTCTGGTATATGCACGGCTGGGGATCAAACTTGGGACTTCATATTTGAAAGTACTGTGCACCGTCACTGAGCCATTTCCCCAGCTGCCTAGAGTAAATAGTCTTTCTTCTGAGTTAGAGTATTTGACTTCTTATGATTTTTTTTTTTTGTGTGTGTGTGTGTATGTGTTATTACAAACATTTACATCTAAACTCATTTCTGCAAAGAAGCTATAGGCATGCATGAGGAAAGGGATGGCGACTAGTTTATCTCTTTCTCTTTTGCAATGTCTTACTTATTTGTTGAATACTTTGCCAGTATTCAACAAATAGCTGCTGGCTGAATTTGGACTGAGTTTGGTGCATCCAAATTAGACTGGGTTTGGAATGAGGGGGAGGGTTCAGGTCCTGGAACATGACAGAGGAAGACCCAGCAGGGGTTGAATTGTTATGTGGAAAACTGAGAAATGTTACACATGTACAAACTACTGTAGTTTACTGTTGACTGTAAACCATGAATCCCCCAATAAAGAATAATAATAAAAAACCCAACCAACCAAAGGAAAAAAAAACAACAAAACAAATACCTGCTGGCTATACACACAGTGACATAAACTACTTTTTTCCTGTTAGAAACTTTTATTTTATCCTTCCTTCCTTCTTCCTTCCTTTCTCTCTCTCTCTCTCTCTCTCTCTCTCTCTCTCTCTTTCTTTCTTTCCTTCCTCCGGGGTTATTGCTGGGGCTCGGTGCCAGCACTGCAAATCCACAGCTCCTGGTAGCCATTTTTTTTTTTTAGGATTCCCCCCCTACTTTTTTATTAGAAAGGACAGAGAGAAATTGAGAAATAATGGGAAGATAGAGAGAGGGAGAGAAAGATAGACACCTGCAGACCTGCTTCACTGCTCGTGAAGTGGACCCCTGCAGGTGAGGAGCAAAGTTTCAAACTCAGGTCCTTGTGCTTGGTAATATGTGGGCTTAACCAGGTGTGCCACGACCTGGCCCTCTGGATTTTTTTAATAAGCACTCAAAATGTAAAATAAGACATATGATCACCTGTTTCTGTCAAATCTATACACACTGGAGGTGTCCAGCAGACAACACAGGTTGTTTCCTGTAACAGCACATCAATGGGAACCATATGCCTGAATCCTGTTAGACAGCTCCCAACAATCTGATTCTGAGCTCAAAAGCAGATGCAGACAAATATTTCTGGATGAAACACACATTTAAAAGCGGGAAATAGTTTAGGAAAAAAGTAACATGAATTAAGCATGCAAATTAGATACTTAGTTTCTCTCTCACTATGAAGCAGACCTACCTAGAGTAAGCTCAGAAAGGGATTCCTGATAGTAATTTGCCAGCAATAATCATACTAGCTAATAAATAACTGTGTATCTGGCAGCCTAACACATTATGTCCAAAACGATGGAACAGCATCAGAGGACTATTCAGTTTACAGCTTGGCATTTTCTCTACGGAATTATAGAAAGGCTTAGTTTATGTAAAATGGATTTTCAGTATTTTGATGAGGAGAAAATGGCAATCTAGAAAAAATTATCATGTGCTCAACTCCCGATCCTAACGGACTTTTTTATATTAACTAAAGTCAGCCTCTTTGTGGGTGCTTTGTATGTGATGTGGAGTGCGGGATGAAGGAAGAAGAGATGAAGGCATTATGGGCCTGAGCTTTCTGCAGTGCTGTGTGGCAGGTGGTGCTACCTCATTTGACAGATCAGCTCAGCAAGACCCAAGCCTCAACTAACTTCTCCAGACAGACTTAGAGGAAAGCAAACTTCTGAATCACCCATGCTGCTGACAAACAAAGTGTTCTTTATCTGTAGCGTCCACAGTGATTCCTTCAGTTACAGGTTCCCACATGTCCAAAGAGAAATTTGGAAACCAGGATGCCCACTGGGTTGCAAAACATGCCAGCCCCAATGAAGAGCTGGAGCAGTCTAAAGACTGTCAAGGTTAACAGTGTAAATGTTCACCAAATACTAAAGACAGCTACTATCATTTGTTGACATTTCACTTAGGGTTGGACATTATGCTAACAAGTTTATCTACATAGCATCATTTAACTCGTAACTACCATACGGGGAAGATTTTTGACCCCACCTCGTAGGTGAAGAACTGAAGGCTTGGAGAGGATTCAATGACTTTCCCCAGATTGCCCAACTAGAGAGTGTGGTGGTAGTCCCCTAAACCAGACCCACCAGATTTCCAAGCCAGGTGCCCTGTATTGCTGGCATCTTATGAAGACTTGGCCCTTGAGCCCTAACTTGAACCCCAAAGTGCTTAGCAGAAGATTTGAGACCTTGCCCATTTCTAGCCAGTTCTTCCTGGTGGATTTTTAATTTTTAAATTTTCCCAACAAATGTGTTTGAGGAAAGTGGAGTTGTCCTGCAAAATGATCTTCAGAGAAATGAGCTTGGGGAGCACAAGGAAGAAAAACAGCAAAGTGGCTGCAAATGAAAATCTCCTCTTGGAGATTCACAAGCAGCATCTTAAAGGCCAGGGGAAGTCTTGCACTAAAGAGCACACTGTTGAGCTCTGTATTTCCCCAGATTTATTTGAACACAAAGTCTGTTCATGGCTATGGAATTAAAAAAAAAATTTTTTTAAAGAGAAAGATTTTCTTTTTTTTAATCTTTATTTATTTATTGGATAGAGACAGTCAGAAATTGAGAGGGGAGGGGGTAGTAAGAAGGGAGAGAGACAGAGAGAGACACCTGCAGCCCTGCTTCACCACTCACAAAGCTTTCCCCTTGCAGGTGGGGTTCAGGGGCTTGAACCTGGGTCCTTGAGCACTTTAACATGTACGCTCAACCAGGTGTGCCACCACCTGGCCCCTGAGATAGAGATTTTATTTTTATTTTTTTATTATCTTTATTTATTGGATAGAGACCACCAGAAATCAAGAGAGTAGGAGAGATAGAGAGAAAGAGAGACACCTGCAGCACTGCAAAGCTTTCCATCTGCAGGTGGGGACCCGGGGCTTGAA
Organism: Erinaceus europaeus; assembly: GCF_950295315.1. NCBI lineage: Eukaryota > Metazoa > Chordata > Mammalia > Eulipotyphla > Erinaceidae > Erinaceus > Erinaceus europaeus. Next base: position 59,553,685 of record NC_080167.1, read on the forward strand.
CCTGGGTCCTTGAGCACTGTAACATATGCACTCAATCAGGTGTGCCACCACCCATCCCCAGCCACAGAGTTTTGTATTACATGGGCACACATGCTGGATTTTACTGTGTCCCTTTGGACAAAAACGCCTGCTCTCTCAAAACATGTTTATTGCCTCTTATCTACTTAGTTGCTGATATCCTAATCACTAAGAGAATCAGTCCATCTAAGTTGCTACACTGGTGTTGGGATAAAAGAGAGAATAAGAGAAAGGTGATAGACACAAAGGGAAATGGAATGAAGAAGGGAATAGGGGATTCTATTTTCTTGTTTTATAGCTCAACAATGTCTTTCCTGTTGACCTATGATAAGCTAGAGGATGTATTTACAAGTTTTCCTACTGTTGAGTCACCTCACAAATATGCTTTTGTACGCAGGATTGTAAATTCAAAGTAAGAAAACTTCTCAGTCTTCTGCAGCATGAATACCAACCACTCAATGGAAAATTCTTATCATTCAGTTATATGGAGCACCAAGTATGACAGAGATAATAATTACATTCAACCAGGTTAAAAAAAATATTGTGCTTGAAGGTGCTAAGAACTATGGAGAAATAGAAAAGAAAATCTGAATATAATGTATCACATGGATACTGAGTAGGGTACAAGTTGTATTTTTAGTTGGATTTTGAGATCAGAGCAGGTGAACTGTCAGGAAAAATTTGAATGGTTGATGTATTTTTGTAGCCACAACTTTCTTCCTTTCTAGTCTCCCTCCATATATTTTTTTCTGTCCTTCCTTGATTTTTTTCAGTCTATGTTAGAAGTTTGTTTTTTAATTAATTATTTTTTTATTTATAAAAAGGAAACATTGACAAAACCATAGGATAAGAGAGGTACAACCCCAAACAATTCCCACCCCCAGAACTCTGTATCCCATCCCTTCCCCTGATAGCTTTCCCATTTTCTATCCCTCTGGGAGTATGGACCCAGGGTCATTGTGGGATGCAGAAGGTGGAAGGTCTGGCTTCTGTAATTGCCTCCCGGCTGAACATGGGCATTGACAGGTCGATCCGTACTCCCAGCCTGCTTCAGAAATTTGTTTTTTAAACATGAATCTTCAATAAACTAAAAAAAAAAAAAATAGAAACAAGAAACCAAAAGTGCCCCCAAAATTTCACCATTAATTATGATTTGAATGGAAGTTTCAGTGCCCTGCTCTGTGTGCATGAACATTTACTTGTGATCTTTCAAAAGTGACATCCTGTTGTGTATCAACTATATATTACTTGCTTTCTCACTAAATGCTATTTTATATAATTTTCATGACTTATGAAAAGTTATATTTTATTTATTTATTTATTTTATTTATTCTAGGTACTCTATCACAGATTTTAAAAGATATAAGTGGTACACGTTTTAAATCTCACTGTTTTTAATTGGTGCAGCCCCTCTGGAAAAATGAATGGAGAGTCCTGAAACACAAAAATGGAATTACTGTAGGATCCAGCAATATCACTCCTGGACATTTATCCAGAGGATATGCAAACACTAATTCAAAGGGACATATGCACCCCTATGTTCATAGCTGCATTATTTACAATAGCCAAAGGGTGGAAGCAGCCTCAATGCCCATCATCAGATGACTGGCTGAAGATGTTATGAAATATCTACTCCATGGAATACTGCTCTGCAATCAAAAAAGATATTACCTCTTATGGGACAAAATGGATAGACTGGAGGTGAGTATGTTTAGCAAAATAAATAAAGAGATGAAAGACAACTACTAGATGGCTTCCCTCGTGTGTAGAATCTAAAGAACTAATACACATGAACTTGCAAAAAAAAAAAAAAAAAAAAGGAATAGAACCAAACAATTTCTAAAACTGTGTTGGGGTTATCTGTAGGAGGCAGGTGGGGACACAAACTTTGGTGCTGGGTGTGGTGTGGAACTATAACCTGTAATGTTACAATCTTATAACCCATTATTAAAAAAAAGTAAAAAAAAAAAAAAAAAAAAAAAAGGAGGGGAGGGAATTACACTGTTTTAAAAATTATTTTGAAAGGGCGGGTCAGATAGTATAGTGATTATGCAAAAGAAACTCTTATGCCTGAGGCTCCAAAGACCCAGGTTTAGTCTCTCATATTACTATAAGCCAGAACTGATCAGTAAAATAAATAAATAAATAAATAAATAAATGTATGTTTTGACAGGGAAATACTGATTTCCAAGACAGCTGCACAGTGGTGGGGAACCTTACTGCTCTTCATGGCTGTCCAGCCTTTCTTTTCTCCTCCATGTGTATAGCTGGGGAGTTTTTCCTCATCTGTCCTTTAGTATTATTTACATACATATAACAAAGACAGGGTTAGTTTCTTATTCCTTTCTCATACAAAAGACTACATAGTATGCACTGGCTTACACTTTGCCTTTTCATGTAACACTGGTGTATTCTTTCCCAGACTAGCACAAAGGGATTCCGTGCATTGTTCCTATGTCATAGTTGATTTTACTTTTCTGATATTGACGGATATTTGAACTGCATTGATCTCAAACACAAGGTGAAATGATGAAATAGAATGTGGCTGGAACAACATCTAGGAAAGGATACTATTCTGCTCCTTGAAATTATAACTGAAATCAATGGGAAAAGAGGTTTCACAAGACTTAGGATGAAGTCATCTATTGCTACTTGAAATATTGAGGTTCCTTGTGAATGAGAAAATGTGTTCTCCTCAACTTTATGTCCAGTATTAAGAGCTGCAATAATTTGCAATAAAACTTATTAAAGAAATATATAGTACACTAAAAACAAATTAAGAAACAATACATTTTGGTTTATTCTGTTTCTGAATGTTTTGTGTTTGATCAATGTGTAATATATATTTCCCTAATGGTAAAATTAGCTAAAAATTCTATGTCAAATATTTCTGTTGTAAAAAAATAGTTTGTCATCTTTATCTCCTCAAAGGATAAAGATTAATTATTGTAAGCATTAGTGTAAGATTATTCTTCAAACTAGCTTGTGTTTTGGGAAAAGTAAATAGTAAACAGTAGCGTGGAATGAATAAAATTGGTGTTGTAGGCAGATCCAAAACACACCTCACATTATTTTTACAAATATGTGAATTAGGTAGTATACCCCCTTTACAAATTAGAATTCAGGGGATCAGAGAGGTGAATGTAAAGCCCAAGGTTACACATCGATGCTGTCTTAAAGCCATGACTCCGTCCCCAATATGTTCCAATATGTTTGCAGTCAGTCCTGTGAGCTCATCCATCGCATCACCCCTGTTTGCAGGCAAGTTGATTGCACATGACCTGTGATCATTTATTCCTTGACAATTGTTCTCAGACAAATCACTTTCCTTTAAATTAAAAAAAGAAAAATCATTTTGCCATCTTTTAAATTAAGAAAAGAAAAATTGTGTAAGGATTGGCAAGCTAGCCAGGGACCTCAGTCAACTATCTGTTTTCTGCCCTCAGGAATAAAGCAATTCTAAAAATGAAGTGATGCTTACTAGAGAGCAGGTCTTTGCTGCTAAAATTTAATATCGAAACAATATATATATGTATATATATATATATATATATATATATATATATTTGCAGATAAACTGTTGCCTCCTTACAAAGATAAAAGTAAAAAGAAATGGAGAGAATCACTCTACAGCCCAAGTTGTTTGCTCCACAGAGAAACCAGATCTAAACAGATAAGCATGTTACCAAATAAAAGAAAGTGAGAGAGAAATGGCACCATTAGTATCATATGTCTAGTTTTGTAGAGCACAAGCAAATGTTAACAGTTCTGCACTGACTGAAATAGGTTCTCATCTCCTGCTGGGGCTTTTCATCCAATACAACATGCTTCATAGAATGATATTGGAGAAAAAGGGGAAGGGGGGAAGATTTCTTGTGATTCACATATTGGAAACACCATGTTCTTTTGCCTAGATTGCTGATGTGTTGTAAGATGTGTGTGCACTGAAATTTTCCTTCCTGTATCATTGAAGGAATCATTTTAATGTGAAAGTCTCTATTGTGAAGTTTTTCTGCTTAGGGAAGGCGTGATAGTCTTTGGGTATTATAAAGTCACATCATTGAACTGCAAGAAATAAAACCCAAATGACGTTGGTGGGAAAAGCATAAAAAAATATGGATAGAATCAGAAGAAATTGACTTTCTTGAGTGGCGAGAGTTCTTTGAGTTGAAAGAGTCTGTGATAGATCCTATCACACCAGAGAGTAAAATACTCTTCTAGACATCTGTCCCAGCATCTTCTTATAGAGCAGGTCCAGGGAGGTAACATGATAGAGGAGGCCCATCCCCACTCACCTCATAGTGAGTGACCTGGGCAGGGGCAACAAGCCCTTGATGGCCTCTGGGAAGTGAAGCACACAAACTTAAGAGAGATGACAGCGGCAGAGAAGTGAAAAGATCATCTCACTAGACTTCTTGTCAGAAAAGATCCAGATCAAACGAAAGTGTCTGTCACAATGGTTACACACATGAAAAGTCATTTAAAAAAAAAAAAAGAAGAAGTAATGAAAAGTTTGGCATTGCAGATACCAGTCACCGTTTTATATTTTAAATCCTTGATATCTCTCTGCTTACCACATAGGCAAATAAAAGAAATGAAAGCTCAAGCTAGTCATCCTCTCTGGGGGAGGGAATGAAACCTGCCTGGCTGAATACCAGCGGGTATACATTTAAAGAGAATGAGCACCATATGCTAAGTAATTCCCAGGGATCACACAGATGGGGAGAGAGGCAAGCTTTGAGCAAAGTACAGAGGTCTTACTGAGCACTCCATGTAGTTGACGGAGATTCCTGAAGGATCACCTCTTGGTAGTAGTATCAGATTAGTTCTTGCTTAAAGACAAAACATGCTGGAAACAAGCTCAAAAGGGTCAGCTTGACTTGGAAGAAACATAAGTGCCTGTCAGCCAAAACAAAGTTCACCACCTTTTACAGGAGGAGAAAATCCAGATATGCAGCAACATAAACTTACACTGTCCAGCATCTAATAAAAGAGTTAGTCAACATAGAAACTGAAAAAGAAAAAAAGATTCAGAAGTGATGGAAATGTTTGAATTAGCAGAAAAAGTCTTCATCATAGCTGTTGTAAACACGTTCAAGTACCTAATAGAAAGGAAAAAAAAAACATACTAAGAAGGAAAAGTATTTAAAATGAACATGATGGAACTTCCTAGAGGTGAAGAAATTAACTATTTTGGATGGTATTAGCAGGAGATTATCTGGGGCCGAGTGGTGACGCTTCTGGTTAAACACATGTTTCCAAGCTTAAGGACCCCAGTTCAAGCCCCTGCTCCCCATCTACAGGGAGGATGCTTCATGAGCTGTGAAGCAGGTCTCCAGTTGTCTATATTTCTTTTCCTCTCTCTATCTCCACATCTTCTCTCATTTTCTTTCTGTCCTTCTAATAAACAAATTAGAAAGAAAAAAAAAGGCTGCCAGGAGTAATGCATTCATAGTGCTGCAGTGGTTCTCAGTGATAACCCTGGTAGCAATTAAAAGAAAAAAAATTGATACAAATGGAAAAACAAGAGGATATAAAAATGAGCATACTGTTAGCAGGTGGTACAGATCTACACTGTCAGGGTACAGAAGGAGAGGGGAAAGAAAAAGACAAAAAAAGTCTTAGGGAGAAAATGAATGATAGCCCCTCCAACTTTGCAAATCAAATGAAAAAACAACAACTCATAAACAAATTATTGGGAAAAATTAATCAACATATAATATTAAAGGCAGTGTAAGCAGAAGGGGTAAAGACATATAGTATATTCAGGAGGAATAAAGAATAATCATTGATTTCTCAAAAAAAAACAATGTATATTGGAAGATAAGAACAACATTTTTAAAGTGATAAGGGGGGAAAAGAAAAGCAACCTACAGTTCTCTATCATAACTAGTCTTTTTTTATTATTTTATATTTTACTTTTCTGTATTTTTTTAATATTTATTTTACTTATTCCCTTCTGTTGCCCTTGTTGTTTATCATTGTTGTTCTTCTTGTTGTTGTCATTGCTGTCATTGTTGTTGGATAGGACAGAGAGAAATGGAGAGAGGAGTAGGAGACAAAGATGGGGAGAGAAAGATAGACACGTGCAGACCTGCTTCACTGCTTGTGAAGTGACTCCCTGCAGGCAGGGAGCTGGGGGCTTAAACCAGGATCCTTATGCGGGTCCTTGCGCTTTGTGCCACATGCGCTTAGCCCGCTGCGTCACCGCCCGACTCCCTTGTATTTTTATTAGTGATTTAATAGTGATTTACGAAAGTATAAAACAATAGACGTGTAGCTGTATGTCACTCCAACCACCGGACTATGTCTCTGCCTCACACCCCCCAGTGATAACCATCATAGTTATCCCAAGGTCTTAAATATGGGTTGAGTGTCTTTTTTTTTCTTTCTCAAGTTTATGTGTTTCAATTCTCTATATTAAGCATATGAGCAAAATCATCGGCAGCTCTTCTTCACTTCCTTACTTCACTTCTTCTTTTTCTTCTAGCGTTTGCCCTTCTTCCGTAGCCAGTCAACAGCGTCAGGTTGAGCCTGATGTCAAGTTTGGAGACCTCCTTTGAATCTGGAGAGGTGGCAGTCGTTGACTATGTGGGTCATAGTCTGTCTGTCTGTCATCTTCAGTTGCATCCATTTTATTTCAAAGGACACAATATGGTCTTTTTAAATTGCTTAGTAGTTCTCTATTGAGTATACGTTCCCTAGCTACTTCCTCCTCCACCCCCTCTCCTCCTTCTTTTTGTATTTATGACTCAGATAAGTAATTTTTTTTTCATTCTCAAAGGCTGTTTGTATCCCTTTCGTACTCAAAGTATTCTGCATAGGGTTCTCTTTTGATCCAGGTATTTCAAACTTTTAATCAGGAATATGAAAAAGCACATGCCAGAGGAGCACTTGGGCCATTCAGGCAATAATGGTGACCCTCATGTGGAAGCTGATGCCTGTTTTTATTTAAATTACTGCCTTCACTAACTTTCTAAAAAAAAACCCACAGATAAAAATGCAGAAAATTTCAGGCAAACAACAAGATCTAAAAAAAATATATAGGCAGCAAAGCTGTACTACAAAAAATATTAAAGTTTGTTCTTCAGGCCAATAAAATATGACACTTTTTAAAATCTCAGATTTACAGGAATAAATGAAGAATACTAGAAATAGTACATTTGTGAATAAATGTTAATGATTTTTTTGTAGATTTTAAGATAATTGACTAGCAAATCAATTAATGAGAATGTACTTGTGCTTTATCCCACAGGCAAAGTTCAAGTGCATGATGGCAATAGCTCGACTGAGTGGAGCACATAATGGGAACCAGACTTCCTGTCAAGAGGTGTAATGTCACAAGGCAGGTAGTGATAAGCTAGAAGTGATGTTATAATCCTTTGAACAGTGACTTGGAGACCTGGTGGAAAGTGTATGGCTACTCTATGGATGTCTCCTAAAAGTCTAAAATCACTTCAAACTATAAATGTAAAAGGAAGAACATAGAACATACATATTTTAAAAAATATTTGTTTATTTATTCACTTTTGTTGCCCTTGTTTATTTTTTAAATATTTTATTTATTTTAATTTTTTTTTGAGAGAGATACGGAGAGAGAAAGACACAGAGAGGAACACCAGAGCACTGCACAGCTCTGGCTTATTGTGGTGCGGGGGATTCGGAGCCTCAAGCATGAGAGTCTCTTTGCATAACCACTATGCTATCTACCCCCACCCTTGTTGTTTATTGTTGTAGTTATTGTTGTCGTTGTTGTTACTGATGTCGTCTTTGTTGGATAGGACAGAGAGAAATGGAGAGAGGAGGGGAAGACAGAGAGGGGGAGAGAAAGATAGACACCTGCAGACCTGCTTCACCGCTTGTGAAGCGACTCCCCTGCAGGTGGGGAACCGGGGGCTCAAACCGGTATCCTTACTCCATTCCTTGCGCTTTGTGCCACTTGCGCTTAACCCGCTGCGCTACCGCCTGACTCCCAGAACATACATATTTTTAAAGGGTGCTTTTATATTAGATTGACTCATTTCAGGAACCTGTGGAGGAAGTTCAAAGAGGGCTCGCTGCATGTTGATTACAATAACACAGTGACACAGGCTGATCCATCTTTGAGACCAGTAGAATAGCAAATGAATTTTGTTCCATTTCATTGTTGCTGTCAGAAATTAAGTCTGTCTTTTTTTTTTTTTTTTTTTTGGTCTCCAGGGTTATTGCTGGGGCATGGTGCCTGCACTAGGAATCCACTGCTCCTGGAGGATTTTTTTTTCTCTTTTATTGCCCTTGTTGTTTATCATTGTTGTTATTATTGCTGTTGTTGATGTTGGATAGGACAGAGAGAAATCGAGAGAGGAGAGGAAGACAGATACCTGCAGACCTGCTTCACTGCTTGTGAAGCAGGATCCTTACCGGGATCCTTAAGCCAGTCCTTGTGCTTTGAGCCACGTGCACTTAACACACTGCGCTACTGCCTGGCCCATTAAGTCTGTCGTACAGATATTGTATCTTTGGTGTTTTCAGTGGCTATTAAATGTAGGAATGGTCATTGTTTGTGTTAGAACCCAGTTTCAAGTCCAACCCCCACCACATTGAAGGAAGCTTCAGTGCTATAGTCTCTCTCTCTCTTTCTCTCAATTTCTTTTTTCTTTTTACCAGAGCACTGCTCACTCAGCTCTGGCTTGTGTTGGTGAGGGAGTTGAATCTGAGACTTTGGAGCCTTAGGCATGAAAGTCTCTTTGCATAACCTTTATGCTATCTACCCCCCACTCAGTCTCTCTCTCTTCCTCTCTCTCTCTCTTTCTCCTCTGCCTCTCTGTCTCAGTCTTTATATTTTTTAAATTTACTTTTTGGGGGATTAGTAGTTTACAGTAAATACAGTTGTTGTTACATGTGTAAAATTTCTCAGTTTTCTGCAAAACACTCTCACCCCCATCCTAGGTCCTCCTCGTCCACCATCATCAAGCAGTAGGACCTGAAAGCCTCCCTCCTCCACATCCCTCCCTAAGAGTCCTTTACTTTGATGTAATACGCCAAAGCCAGACCAAGTTCAACTTGGTATTTTCTCTTCTGTTTGTATTTCTCAACTTCTATCCATGAGTGAAATCTTCCCATATTCACCCATCTCTTTATGACTTCTTCCTCTTCTAGCGTTTGCCTCTTTATGACTTACCTCACTTAACATGTACCAAGATGAAGTAAAGGTGATTTTATCATTCTTGATAGCTGAATAGTATTCCATAGTGTGCATATACCACAACTTTCTCTATTATTCATCTGTTGTTGGAAACCTAGGTTGCTTCCAGGCTTTGGCTATTTTACAATCTTTCTATTTAAAACAAAATGTCCACTGTGAACAATGAAGCTCTGCAAACAACCAAAGAGGGCAAGGGAGGGGGAGAAATGGTAAGTGTTACAGATAAAAAGAATAAATGTTCTGTGGGCTCCCTGAAATAAAATAGTAACTTTAGAGTGAGGATTAGAACCTCTGAAAACTGAAAAATACAGTTATAGTAATTCTCTATACCCTATTTTCTCAAATATTCATTGATGAATATTTCCCCAGGGATAGTTATGGAAGAAAACTGATTTTTTTCTTCTAGTCTTGACTGAATCTAACATTTTGAGGTCAAAATTTGAATTTTCTAAAAATAATGTATAGCTTGTTCCAGAGTTTGTCAATAACAGGAGTGCACATCAAGTAATACATTGTGTGTAATTGTGTTTTAATATGTTATTCTACAATTAGCAATTTTTAAAATTACCATAATAATCAAAAGAGCATATATTTTGATAATGTACTGATTACATGGTCCAAAGAATACCATAATTTTAAAGAGATGCTTATCTCTAGAGAGTTTTAAAATTCGTACAGTGGGAAGTCAGATCATCTAGCATCTCAGCTGCACACCACTTAACAAACCCAGAGTGAATTTAAAAAATGCCAGCCCTGCTATCTGAAGAGCCTGTTATTGTGCCCGATTCTGCTGATGGGAGAATGATTTTTGCAGCTTGCATATAAATCCTGGAAAAAAATACCCCATGCAAGAACAGAAATATGTGACAAAGGCTAAGACCATAATGCCAAAGAAGAACACATTATTTCCCTTAGCTTTTGTCCCCTGGAATAATGAGAGACTGGATCCTGACTTTTCAGATTTGTCCTCTTGAGAAGTGTTACATTTACTGTTATACTTCAGCTTCAAAACATAATATACAGGGGGCAGGCGGTAGCGTAGAGGGTTAAGTGCACATGACATGAAGTGCAAGGACAGGCAGAAGAATCCTATTTCTAGCCTCTGGCTCCCCACCAGCAGGGGGTAGATTCACAAGTGGTGAAGCAGATCTGCAGGTGTCTTTCTCTCCCCCTCTGTCTTCCTGTCCTCTCTCGATTTCTCTCTGTCCTATCCAACAATGACAGCAATGGCAATAATAATAATAATAATAATAACAAGGGCAACAACGGAGCAACAAAATGGGGGAAAATGGCCTCCAGGAGCAGTGGATTTGTAGTGCAGGCACTGAATCCTAGAGATAACCCTAGAGCCCCCCCCCCAATAATAATAATATACTTTTTTCACTGTTATTAATTCACAATTTAGTTGAGGATAATCTTTTTAAAAGGCCAAGTTTTCCATGTGTAATGGATATATAGATTTAACCCAAGTTTTAAAAGATTTTATTAGTGATTTAATATTAACAAAATCACATGTCAACAGGGGTATAATTCCACACTTCCCACCACCAGAGTTCTGAATCCCCAGTCTCTCCACTACAAGCCACCGAAGTTCCCCAAAGGCCACCCATCATCTCTGCAACTATCTATCTGCATTTGTACATAATTTCTCCCTTTTTCTTCCAGATGCAGTCAGTCCTCTCTTCCCTTCCAAGCCAGTCATGATACCATTACATCCAAATGTCTCTCTCCTTTTCCTCTTCTCTCTCTCTGGGTACTGATGGAGCTGGAGTTCAGAGCCCTCTTAACCTTTTCCTCTTTTCATCTCTCCCCCACTGGAAGTCTGGATCAAGATTGTCTTTGGGGTGCAGAAAGTAGTAGTTCTGGCTTCTGTAATTGCTTCTCCACTGGACATGGGTGTTGGCATGTCAATCCATACTCCAAGCCTGTTTTTTATCTTTCCCTAGTGGGGTAGAGCTCTGGAGAGGTGAGGCTCTGGGACACATTGGTGAGGTCATCTCCCCAGAAAAGTCAGGATGGAATCATGATAGCGTCTACAACTTGGTGTCTGGAAGGTGGCAAGATATAAATAGTTCAACTATAAACATGGGGGTGCATATATCCCTTAAAATTAGTGCTATTATCTCTTTTGGATAAATGCCTAGGAGTGGAATCACTGGATCATAATGTATTGCCATCTGTATTTGCTTAAGGATTTTCCATACTGTTCTTCATAGTGGTTGTACCAGTTTGCATTCCCACCAGCAGTGTAATAGAGTTTCTTTCTCTCCATATCCTTTCCAACACTTATCCTTTCCTGTTTTGTTGATGAAGGCCATTCTTACAGGTGTCAGGTGGTATCTCAATGTGGCTTTAATTTGCATTTCTCTGGTGATGGGTGATTTGGAGCATTTCCACATATGTCTGTGGGCCCTATGTAGCTCTTCTTTAGAGAACTGTCTATTCATATCTTCTGCCCACTTTTTTTTTATTGGGTTGTTCTTTTTCTTCTTGTTGAGCTGTATGAATTCTTTATAGATGTTTGGTATCAACTGCTTGTCTGAAGTATGGTGTGCAAATATGTTCTCCCAGTTGCTAGGTCTCCTGTTTATCCTTATGGAGTTTTCTTTTGGAGTTTTAATTTTTAATTTATGGAGTTTTAATTTGATATAGTCCCATTTGTTCAATCTTGTTTTTGTTTCCCTTGCCCATGGGGTAAAGTCTCCAAATACATCTTTAGTGTTAATATCATGAAATATTTCACTTATGGAAGCGATAGCACAGTGGGTTAAGCGCACATGGTGCAAAGCACAAGGACTGGCAGATGGATCACAGTTCAAACCCCTGGCTCCCCACCTGCAGGGGAATTGCTTCACAAGCAGTGAAGTAGGTCTGCAGGTGTCTATCTTTCTCTCTTCCTCTCTGTCTTCCCCTTCTTTCTCCATTTCTCTCTGTCCTATCCAACAATAACAACATCAATAACAACAATAATAACTACAACAATAAAACAAGGGCAACAAAAGGGAATAAATACTTATAAAAAAGAAAAAATATTTTAAAAAAGAAATATTTCACTGATATGTACTTCTATGTATTTTATACTGTCAGGTCTGATATCCAGCTCTTGATCCATTTTGAGTTAATTTTAGCATATGGTATTAGTTGGTGGTCTAATTTCGTTTTTCTACATGTAGCTGTCCAGTTCAGCCAACACTTCTTTTAAAGAGGCCCTCTTTTCTCCATTGGGCAGATTTGACCATTTGTCATAGATGAGGTGCCTATATATGTTTGGATTGAATTCTGGACTTTCTATCCTATTCCACTGGTCCATATGACCATTTTTGTTCTAATACCACAGTCTTTTAACTACTACTGCTTGGTAGTATAGCCTATAGTTGGGTATTGTTTTGCCACCATTTTTTTTTCTTTTTCCTTAGTAGTGCTTTTGCTACTAGAGGCTTTTAAATTTCTACATGAATTTTTGAAGAATCTGTTCAATTTCCTTGAAATATGTCATTGGGATTTTAATAGGAATTCCACTGAATCTGTAAATAGATTTTGGCAGAATTGTCATTTTAATATTTATTCTCTTAATCCATGAACAAGGGATATTCTTCTATTTCTTTGTGTTATATTCTATTTCTTTTAAGTGTCTTATAGTTTTCCTTGAAAAGTTCATCTACATTCTTTCTTGGATTTTTTTCCTAGGTATTTAATTTTTTTTTGGATTCACTTAGAAATGAGATTGCTTCCTTCAGTTTCGATTCCTCTGACACATCTTTTGCATAGAGAAATGTCACAGATTTGTGGGTACTGATTTTGTAGCCTGATAATTTACTGAATTTATTGATGATTTCTATTGGTTTCTTGGCAGAATTTCTGGGGTCCTCTAGGTATATCAATATATCATCTGCAAACAATGATAGTTTAACTTTATCCTTTCCAGTCTGGATTCCTTTGATATCTCTTTCTTGTCTGGTTGCAATGGTGAGGACTTCTAGGACTATGTTGAATAAAAATGGTGAGAGTGGGCATCCTTGTTTAGTGTCTGATTTTAGGGGGAAAGCTTTCAATTTTCCCCATTGCCTATGATGTTATCCATGTTTTTATTATATATAGCCTTTACTATGTTGAGAAATTTTCCTTCCACTCCCAGTTTCTTGAGAGCCTTTATCATAAATGGGTGTTGCACCTTGTCGAATACTTTTTCTGCATAAATTGATAAAATCATGTCATTTTTTATCTTTCTTTTTGTTGATATAGTGGATTACATTTATTGACTTACAGATATTGAACCATCCTAGTTTCCCAGAGATGAATCTCACTTGATTTTGGTGGATTATTCTCTTAATATGTTGTTGTATTCAATTAGACAAGATTTTGTTGAGGATCTTTGCATCAATGTTCATCACGGATATTGTTATATATATATTTTTTGGTGGGACCTTTCCTGCTTTGGGTATCAAGGTGTTGTTAGCCTCAGAAAATGTGTTTGGGAGTATCCCCTCTTCTTCTATTTTCTGGAAAAGTTTGAGGAGGATGGGGGTTAGTTCTTCTTTAAATGTTTTATAAAATTCATTAGTATAGCCATCACGGCCCAAGCTTTTGTTCTTGGAGAAGCTTTTGATTACTGCTTTGATTTCTTTACTAATGATTGGCCTATTAAGTTTATCTACTTCCTCTTATGACAAGGATGGCAGTTGGTATGACTCTAAGAATGTGTTCATTTCTTCTAAGTTTTAAATTTAGTTCCATACAGATGTTCATAATAGTCTTGCCTAATCATTTGAAAGGTGAACTAGGTTAATTTTTTTTTTTTTTTGCCTCCAAGCTTATCGTTGGGGCTCAGTGCCTGCACTATGATTTCACTGCTCCTGGAGACTATTTTTTTCTTTTTGTTGTCCTTGTTTATCATTGTTGTTGTTATTGTTGTTGTTATTGCTGTTGATGGATAGGACAGAGAAAAATAGAGAGAGAAGGGGAAGACAAAGAGGGGAAGGGAAAGATAGACACCTGCAGACCTGCTTCATATCCTTTTAAGTGACCCCATGCAGGTGGGGAGCCAGGGGCTCGAACCGGGATCCTTATGCCATTCCTTTTGCTTCGCGTTGTGCCATGTGCTCTTCACCCACTTCGCTACCGCCCGGCCCCCAGTGGTTTGCTTTTAAAAGATTAATTTTGTTTATTGCATATGAAAGGCAGAGAGTTCCACATGAGACAGACAGAAGGAGAAAGACAAGCCAAAACCAAGCTATTCCAAAAGGCATGGGCATCTAACTCTGTGAAGACAATTTTCAACAGCAATAGGAGCTTGACTTCTTAAGCCCACCCATATCTGTGACAACCCTCCCTAATTGCCAGGTCAAAGAGAGAGAAATGGGAAAGATGCCAACCTCATATAAAGTGAAGTTATGGGGGGCTGGGTGGTTGAGCATGCATGTTACAGTATGTAAGGATCCAGGTTTGAGCCCCCAGTCCCCCCTGCCGGGGGAAAGCTTTGTGAGCAATAAAGCAGGGATGCAGGTGTCTCTCCTCTTTCTCGCCCTTTCCTCTCAATTTCTAGCTGTCTCTATCCAATAAACAAATAAAGATAATAATAAAAGAATTTAATAAGAAGTCATGGAATTCTAGCTTCTCTTGATCTCCCATCTATCGTGTGCTGTGAACTTTTTCTCCCTGACAGTATTCTAAACCATTGGTGTGTTTAAGCAGAATACATAGCTAATATTGTACTAGAACTTCTCTTTGTGTTCACTGTCCCTTAGGTAAGCCTTCTCCCTGCCTTAAGGAGGTCAGATTGATACCACTGGCTCAAAATCCCCACCCTCTAGTCACAAGATTGGTCTTTCTGATTGGTCACACTGATTCCTCTATGATTCATCGGTTAGCATAACCTATCAGGCACCCACCATTAATCATCTCATTAAGCATCCAACCATTAGGGTGGTTTGTGGGGCCAGCTGTGACTAATACACATTCCTATCTCTTGGGAAATTCCAGGGGTCTACAGGCTGCCAGGATGAAGACCAGACCTTTCTTTGAGTTGAGTTGTACATTCTTCCCCAGCATCTTAGAGTTAGCAGGTTGGAGCCCAGGACAGATTGCTGAGTATGAAAGACTGAAACACACACACACAAAAGCTGATTGGGGATCAGGAGACTTTTAGCCTTCAGTCACTTTAAGGCTAAAAAGTGATACTCTCTTTTGTCTTTGGTTACTTAAACCTCATGGTATAACTTTTTCTCTAGGATGTAAATTGTAAATTGCAGGTAGGTGAGGAAGTTTTTTTTTTTTTGCTTTCAGGGTTTTTGCTGGGGTTTCTGTGTCTGCACTACGAATCCATTGCTCCTGGAAGCTATTTTTTTTTCCCCTTTGTTGTCCTTGTTGTTTATAGTTGTTATTTTTATTGCTATCGTTGTTGGATAGGACAGAGAGAAATTGAGAGAGGAGGGGAAGACAGAGAGGAGAAGAGAAAGAGAGATACCTGCAGATCTGCTTCACCACTTGTGAAGCGACCCCCCTGCAGGTGGGGAGTCGGGGGCTCGAACCAGGATCCTTTAGCAGGTCCTTGCGCTTTGAGCTATGTGCGCTTAACCCTCTGCGCTACCACCTGGTGAGGAAGATTTAATATTACTGGATACACAAGTGAGGAATACACTCCCAGTGACCATTTCAGTAGGATTTCTTTTTTTTTCTTTTACCTTTTCCTGGTGATTTATAGTTTACAAAGTGCCTCCTTATGGATTTTTTTTAGTTATTATGTAATAAACAGTATAAATAATTAAAAAACTGAGTAATAGTTGATAAACAAAAAAGATTATTCAATTTAGTTGTCCCCCCCTTTTTATGATAGAACAGAGAAAAATTGAGAAGGGAGGGGAGATAAAGGGAGAGAGGTAAAAACACCTGTAGACCTACTTTAGCACTTGTGAAGCTGAAGTGTGGGGGGACTCTAACCCAGGTCCTTGCACTTGGTAATATGTGCACCACCACCCACCTCCCACCCCCTAGTTCCCTTAAAAATTAAGCTGCAGGGAGTCAGTGGTAGTGCAGCAGCTTAAGTGCACTTGGCACAAAGCGCAAGGACCGGCATAAGGATCCTGGTTCAAGCCCCCGGCTCCCCACCTGCAGGGAAGTAGCTTCACAGGCGGTGAAGCAGGTCTGCAGGTGTCTGTCTTTCTCTCCCCCTCTCTGTCTTCCCCTCTCTCCATTTCTCTCTGTCCTATCCAACAACGACATCAATAATAACTACAACAACAATGAAAAACAAGGGCAACAAAAGGGAAAATAAATATATTTAAAAAAAAGACATATAAAAAATTAAGCTGCATTGAAATTCACTCTTTGGCCCCTCAGAAACATCAATACATAACAGTGGAGATGCTAATGTTCTTCTCAAGGAACTGATCTGTGTGGATGCTTTGCTAATGTAGTTGAAGTTGTTTTATGAACTTGACAATTCAAAATTTCATAGAGGGTACTTTCCTTTAGAGTTTCTTTCTTTTTTATTCTTTTATTTTATTTCTTTTTTTTTTTGTGATATAACAGATGATAAAACCCTTGAAGGAAGCTACATGCCATTCAATCAGACATTTGCCCCTTCTCCCTAAGCAGGCAGATATTTTCTTGTGCCTAATCTGTGTAAATTCTTTTCCTTCCATGTTATGCCATCCTCCTCAACAGCAATTTTCAAATGCAGAAATTGATGCTCTCATCTTGTATTTCTTTAAAATTTCTACATTTAGACTTTTCACAAATTTATACTGACCATACTAAGGAGACTTGGCTATAACGATTACTTTTCTCTAAGCCTTTTAACAATGGCTTCATATACTTTATTAAAAAAAAAAAAAGAAAGAAAGGAACTAACAACCCTCAAGCTCAGGAGATAGGTCATTTGCCAAGCATGAAGCTCCATGTTAATCCCTGGCAACACACAGGAACACCAATGTACAGTGTGTACAGTGAAGTGATGCTGTTCTGCCTCCTCTCTGCCTCTGTCTCTCCCTCTCTGAATACTGGGAATTTGAAAATAAAAGAAAAATAAAGGGAGTTTGCTGGAAGTGACAGAATCGCTCTGACACAAAGCCTTGTTACCCCAAAGAAACAAACAAACAAAAAATCCTAAAGGAGTCTGGTTCATGATTGTAGAGTGAGCTCACACTAAAAACTTACACCTCCCAAACCCTAAATGTAAGTGGAAATAAATTGGTAGATATTTGAGGACTTGAAACCATGAGGTGTTCATTCTTTCTTAGAGCTGAGTAATACTATGTATACAGAGCACAACCTCCTTATTCACTCATGTGTCCCTAGACACTCTGGTTGGATCTGTATCTTGGCAACTGTTGTTTATACTGCTGTGGTGGATGTAGGTGCTCATGTACAGAAGACCTTGTCTTAAGTAGGCATGATTTGCAGTAATGCTGGAAGCCAAACCAATAGAACCACCTCATGTCAAGAGGTTGCTCTCATGGCAGTTCCTATAGTTTTTTCCACCAGCATGGGCTGTACATTCCATTCTGGGGCAAGCTTCACAAAATGAGATGTTATCTCAAAGGGCTATGTTGTTTTGGACATTTCTTTAGCACTCTTTTTCAAATGGGATGTATTCTTCTTTTCTCTTAAACCACTAACTCATACCCTCTAGCAAGTAAGCAGGCATATCTCTTCCCCTCCCTCTCTCTCCCTGGTGTAAATGAAAGAAACAGAATCAAACCAAAGCCAAAAGTAAACTAAGAACTAAAGGAATATTCCTTATGGACCCAGTCCACTAAGTTAAGCTGACTTTAAAGACCTGGGGTCAAGTACACAATGAACACTGTTTACTTTAAAACTCTATCTCCCAGGGCTTTCCAATATTTTTTTTCCCAGCAATGTGACTGCCTTTTGTGCGATGATTTTATTTTTCACAGTGTGCTCTTAGTAGTATTACTCTTTTGAATGGTCAACAGGGCTCCTTACAGTTTCATGACCATTTGCTGAACACTGTCAGTCTCTGGGGCCTTAATTTTTCCCCCTCTCCTGAAACAACAGGACAAATACACTGAAATTGTGACAAGATTTTTGCTTCAACCATAGCATGAGATAAAGTGGATTTACAGGCAAAGAACTCCCTTGAACAGCAGCCAAAAAAGCATATAACTTTCAAATAACACAATGTGGTAGAAGAAGCTGCCTTGTGGCAAGCTACTAAAAAGAGCAACTATTTACAGTTCATGTTGGCAAACTCTGTATGCTCAAGCTCTAGAAAAGGTGAAGGGTGACTCTACTATTAATGGATTTCCTTACACTAAACTGAATGTTGCAAAAAGAACTATTACATCTTGTTGTTTATCTTCAACTAATTCCAATGGACTTATGATAACCATATGGCTAATTCAATTGCAATGAAAATGAATTCAAAGGATACATTAAAAGAAACATATTATGATAGATTACCTAATGTCATGCAGATGTACCTCCTCACTTTAAGCAAATGTAGATGTAGAAAATAAATAATAGATCATTACTTTCTTTTATTGACTAGCTCTTCTTTTTTCTCTGTGAAGTGATTCATCCTCAGATTTCTCTAAATACTTTAATGTTCTGAAAGTATAATTAGATTTCCAGTGCCCCTCCCCATTTGTCAATGCATATTTCTCCTTATGACCCAGGAGATGGTGCAATGGTAAAGCACGACGCTTTGAAAAATAGGTGGGGAGTTGAGGCTCAAACCTGGGGCCCTTACACATGGCGACATGTGTGCATAATTGAGTGTGCTATGGCCTGGCCCCCCAAAATGACATTATTTAAAGAGACAGAGAAGATTAGAAGAGAAAACACTAAGCAGAGGGGGTTGGGTGGTGGCGCCACAGGTTAAGCACAGGTGGCTCAAAGCGCAAGGACTGGCTTAAGGATTCCCGTTTGAGCCTCCTGCTCCCCACCTGCACGGGGGTCACTTCACAAGCGGTGAAGCAGGTTTGCAGGTGTCTATCTTTCTCTTCCTCTCTCTGTCATCTCATCCTCTCTCTCAATTTCTCTCTGTATTGTCCAACAATAACAACCACAACAAGGGCAGCAAAATGGGAAGATAGCCTCCAGGAGCAGTGGATTTGTAGATCTGACACCAAGCCCCAGCGATAACCTTGGAGGCAAAAAGAAAAGAAAACACTAAGCAGAACTTGGACTGGAGTTGGTGTATTGCACTAAAGTAAAAGACTCTGGGGTGGGTGTTAGGGAGGGGAGAGTTCAAGTCCTGGAACATGATGGCAAAGGATCTAGTGGGGGTTGAATTGTTATGTGGAAAACTGGGAAATGTTATACATGTACAAACTATTGTATTTACTACCTACTGTAAAACATTAATCCCCAATAAAGAAATTTAAAAAATAAAAAGAACACTGTATGCATATAAATGTTGTTATACAAAGTGCGATATGTAATTTATGTATACATATATATGCCGTGAAGCAGGTCTGCAGGTGTCTATCTTTCTATCCCGCTCTCTGTCTTTGTCTTCCCCTCCTCTCTCCATTTCTCTCTGTCCTTTCCAACAACAATGACATCAATAACAACAACAATAATAACTACAACAATAAAAAACAACAAGGGCAACAAAAGGAAAAGAAAAAGAAAACAGTCTGGCAAGTTCTCATAACATCAAATTTAGGCATGGCATAAACCCCAGAAACTCCATTCTTAGGTGTTTTCCCAAGGAAGGAGAAACATACACACACATGCCAGAAAGAACCCTAATATCCACAAACTAGACCTTCTCTGGTATGAGACACTCGGCAGTATGATAATACTTGATACATGGAGGGCCACGATCCAATCTCAAACACATTATGCTCAATTAAAGAAACCAGACACAAAATACTGTTTGGTTTAGTTCAAAATATTGTGTGGTTCAGTTTATAAGAGCATCCTAGAAAATACAAAACTACATATAGAGAAAATAGATCTATTGTTCTCAGAGGTGGAGTGGAGAAAAAAGTCTTGAAAAAGGCTTGAGTAAAATTTAGAATGATGGAAACCTTTCTTTTTATGATGGGAATATCATATAATTGTAAACACCTGTCAAAACTAATCCAACTATATATGTCAATAAACAGGACCCTGCCCAAACAGCATGTATTTTAAATACTGAAGTTGTAAAAATAATCAAAATGGAAAATTTAATTATGAAGGGAGGGGGTAGGTCCTGGAACATGATGGCAGAGGAGGACCTAATGGGGGTTCGATTGTTATGTGGAAAACTGGGAAATGCTATGCATGTACAAACTATTGTATTTTACTGTCAACTGTAAACCATTAATCCCATACTAAAGAAATTTTTTAAAATATTTATTTTATTTATTTATTCCCTTTTGTTGCCCTTGTTGTTTTATTGTTGTAGTTATTATTGTTGTTGTTGTTGTTGGATAGGACAGAGAGAAATGGAGAGAGGAGGGGAAGACAGAGAGGAGAAGAGAAAGATAGACACCTGCAGACTTGCTTCACCGCCTGTGAAGCGACTCCCCTGCAGGTGGGGAGCCGGGGTTCGAACCGGGATCCTTATGCCGATCCTTGTGCTTTGCGCCACCTGTGCTTAACCCGCTGTGTAAGAAATTTTTTAAAAAGAAAATTTAATTATTTTGTGAAAGCCCTTTACATTTGCTCTAACACTGTATATTCAATATGGGTTGGTATGATGTCTTAGCAAACTAAAACTGTCACATGTCTGCAACTTTTTATCTCTCCATGGCAGGTGTCTGTACACCATACCCACGACTAACTGACATCTTCCCCCACCACACCTAAGCTGTGTCTAAATGTTCTTCAAATAATAGTTGGTGAATGCTCATTATGAGCATTTTACTCAAGCCTTTTTCAAGTCTTTTTCTCCAGTCCACCTCTGAGAACAATAGATCTGTTTTCTCTATGTGTAGTTTTGTATTTTCTAGGATGCTCTTATAAACTTTATTTTTGATCCAGAGCTTGATTATTATAATAGCCATATTAGTTTAAATACTGGCTCAAATTCTGGCTTTTTCCTTTATTAGTGGAGTGATTATAAGTTAGTTGTTCCATTTGTACCTCCTAATGTCATGATAGGAGTATAGATGGACTTTAACTATTTCACAATTGATTGGTTCATAATGAGCATTCACCAACTATTATTTGAAGAACATTTAGAAACAGCTTAGGTGTGGTGGGGGAAGATGTCCGTTAGTGGTGGGTATGGTGTACAGACACCTGTCATCTGGAAATAAAAAAAATTGTAGACATGTGACAGCAGCTGTCTTATAAAGTATTATCCCCCAATAAAGTGATAAAAATACAATAAAAACACATATCTAAATATATTACCATATCATGTGAAATCAGAATTAGACAAGAGTAAGTTACAGTAGTGATAGAAAATGAGACAGCCCAAAATAGAGATTTAAATCAATAGATGTTAAAACCACAGATGATGCCATCTCCTACCCATTCATGATACATTTTCTCAGTAAACAAAGAGGAGAGGAAAATTTCCTTAACGTTATGAAAAATATCTGCAAAATAATCTATAGCTAATATGATACTAAAGGTTAAGAAAGTTGAAGTTTTCATATTATATCAGTTTCAAAGCAATGATGCCAAATGTCATCTATTCTTGTATAAAATAGACTGTTATCTATATGACTGACAAAAGTAATGATCGTGAATTGTAATTTTGAAGGGTGTGTACAACAAAAGCTCTGAACTCAGTGAAAATAAAGTGTCTTTCTAGTGAATACATAAACATTATTGATGGAGGGGGAAAGAAAATGAGTCATCTTTATGTCTGTGGAAGTTAATATATTTTAAAGGAAATAGTGACTAAAATATAAAATAAAATTTGAAAAGGGAATAGATGGTTTTCAGGCTAATAAGGGGAAAGAAGAGAGATCTGGTGAATCAGCAGCTCTCCCTCTCTCTCTCTCTCTCTCTCCCTCACCCTTTCCCTCTTCTTCTCCCTTTCTCTTCCTTACTCCCTCCTTCCCTTTCCTTCTCTTAACTACAAATTTTAAAGCTTTTGCAGTTGGGAGGAGTCAACCAGAACCCGGTACTATTGAAGAATCTTGTTGCATCTTATCTTGTAGGTGTGATAGATTGGGAAGACAGGGACCAGTTTACAAAGATTGCTTTGGTTATCCTGGAGGTGACAGCTCGAAATGAAGATGAAATTAGAAGACAAGAGACCCGACGGCTTTTTAGCTGAAATCAAGTAAAAGTTGGTGACCTTTGGTACGTGCGCTATGGCAATGGAAATGTGGAATTAACTCAAGACACATTTCTGTAAGTTCCAATAACTGAATGAAGGAGAATGAGTCTGGTATGCCCAGGGTGTCCCAAAGCCCAGGATTCGGGACTCTTCCTGTACAGACCTCTCTCTACCGGTCCCTGGACAAAGGCAATTTTAGTCGCCCAGCCCAGCTCGCCAGACTACGCGCTCGCCGGAGTGCAATGCGCAGGTGCAAGATGGCGTTGCCTAGCAACTAGTACAACAGCCAGGAAGACGCGCTGGGCTGTGGCGGGTTGAGCACCTCAGGTTGAGCAGCTCCTAAGCTCCTTGCCAGGCAGGTAAAGGCGGGAGGGCCGCTACAGAGCTACCCCACAGGACTGGAGAGGTCCCAGGAAAATTGGAGGGAAGGAGAAGGTACTCCGTGGGTGGGAACATCTAATGCAGCTGAGGGAATGAACACAGTTTGGGGTTTTTCTGTCCCTGCCCTACTCCCACAATGCTAGACCTGGTGGGGGTGGGATTCATAAACATCACCCCCCCCCCCATTTAACAGGTGACAACAGAGATTAATGTTATGTTACATGACTGAGCATCACAAGAAGCGGGACCTCTCTTGCTGAAGCCCTCCTCTAAGTCTTCTCAAAACAAATCTACTTCATTCAAGATTGCATGGCTGGAAGTTTAAGAACTAAAACAAATGATGAGTGAATTAGGGGTGTGGGAGAAAAGTGTTTTCATTCGACAATCAAGGCGATGGAAATTGAAAGCAAACTATTTTTCACACACTATGCCATAAAGCTCATACATTTTCTACTAATTGATTATTATTATTATTAACCCAATGGCTGTGGGTTATCTTAAACAGTTGTGGATGTAAACAAAAAATTTAAGGCTAAAGATGTGTGTTCTTGGGGTAGGTAGATAGCATAATAGTTATGCAAACATACTTTCATGCCTGAGGCTCTGAAGTCCCAGGTTCATAAGTCAGAGCTGAGCAATGCTCTGATAAACAATAATAATAATCAAATAAATAATAAAATAAAAGATGTATGTTCTGGGGGCCAGGCAGTAGCGCACCGGGTTAAGCGCAGGTCTGACCAGTGGAAGGATCCCAATTCAAGCCCCTAGCTTCCCACCTGCTGAGGGGCCTCTTTCCAAGTGGTGAAGCAGGTCTACCGGTGTTTTATCTTTCTCTCCCCCTCTGTCTTCCCCTCCTCTCTCAATTTCTGTCCTTCCTATTCAACAGCATCAATAACAGCAACAACAATAACACCACCAACAACAATGGAAAAAAGATGGCCACCAGTAATAGTGGATTTGTAGTGCAGTTACCAAGCCCCAGCAATATCCCTGGAGGCAAAAAAGAAAAAGAAAAAGAAAAGTATGTTCTTTGTAACCTTGTCTACAATTCTAGAAAATTGAAGGCAAGTGCTCAACAATACGAGACTGGCTAGATAAGTACGGGATTTTTAGATATTTTAAATCACGTGATATGCTGATTCATTGGAAATGGTTACAATAATAAATGAAGACAAAGGTTTCATGAACTTGTTCACCAATTTAAGAATGTCATAGGAAATTGATTCCTGGGTGGGAGTTGAGAATACGGGATAGAAGTCTAGGAGGCAGTAGCCTCTCTCTTTGCTGACATACCTTCCTCTGTCTCACCTGTGAGGCAGCTGAGTCCTTACTGTTCAACTTCTCTTGGTGACTATTTTTTTCTTTAATTTTTTTATTATCTTTATTTATTGGATAGAGACAGCCAGAAAACAAGAGGGAAGGGGGGGATAGAGAGGGAGAGAGACAGAGAGACACCTCCAGCCCTGCTTCACCACTCATAAAGCTTTCCCCCTGCAAGTGGGGGTCAGGGGCTTGAACCCGGGTCCTTGAGCATTGTAATACATGCTGCGCTTAACCAGGTGCACCACCACCCGGCCCCCAGTGACTATTTCTTAACGTATTCATTCCAATAAAATTTCTATAACCTTAAAAAAAAAGAAACCCAGGTAGGATTATTAAATTGTTATGGAAAACACACATAAATACATAAATAAATACATACATAAAGGAAATGTATTGATATAATATTGAGTTCATGTCTGAGTGATTTTTATTTTGCTACATGTGACCATCTGTTTTCCAAATTCCCTCTAATGTATTATTACAAGTGTAACTGAACAACTGACACGTAACTATACACTTAAAATGGTTCAAAAGATAAATTTAATATTTAATACAAAATCAATGAGAGAATGATAACAAAGATAGTAGACATAGTTTGCTTCAAAGGGGTTTCTATTAATTTTTATTGATTTAATAGTGGTTGACAATGTTGTAGGATAAGAGGGGTACAATCCCATATATTCCCACCATCAGAGTTCCATATCCCATCCCCTCCATTGGGAGGTTCTCTATTCTTTATCCCTCTGGGAATATGGACCCAAGATCATTATGGTGAACAGAGGGTGGGAGGCCTGGTTTCTATAATTGCTTCTCCGCTGGACATGGGTCTATTCATAATTTGACATCTCTGTTTTAAGGAAAACATTGTTTAAGAATAAAGAAAGGTAATTTAGTTGTAACACGTTGATTTTAAGTGAAATGTTGAGTACACAGGACAAGGAAGAAAGAAAGAGAAAAAGGAAGGGAGAGACAGGGGCAGGGGAAGAGAAAAAACTTAGAGTGGTATCTGAGCTTCATTGCCCCAGCCTATACCAGCTATACATTTTCTCCCTCATTAATTATTATTCTGAATATAGCAATAAAAATACAAACTAAATCTTCCTACTTCACAGCAGTGCCTCAGACAGCTCTATCACAGAGATCTTGTATCTAGGCTCTTTTGGTTTCTGTACTTCTTAATTTGCAATTATTCAAAACCACCCTCTGAAAATAAGTTCCTGAGTGAAGATCAAATGATTTAAAGCAAGTTTATGCAGGTGTAATTTAATTGCTTCTTGAATATTTTTCATAAAGAGCACTTTTGTAAGTCAAAAGCTGTTCTATCTTGAAACTGGTTATGTGAAGAGCCATGACATCTCTTTTTTCTTTTTCCTAGAGATTATCACTAGATAGTTTCATTTGTATAGAAGGTTTCTCTATGTCTGCTTGTCTGCTTGAGATGCTGGGGCCACAAGGTTTAACCTATGTGCTTTTTACACACCTATGAGAGATGTTTGAGAGTTGGGAAAAAATGGCTCTAAAATGAGAAAAAAATGGATATTTAATGTTAAATGAAACACTGTTTATTCATATTAAATTTCATTATATTTGAAAACAATTTTTTCTCATTTTGCAAGGGTTTGCAGGTGTTCAAACTGATTGCTGAGTCATTTCATACACAAAAATTTAGTAATTTTTATGACAAAAATAGTATTTAATGAGGGATACTGGGTATAATATGAGGTTGTGCAGCACAGAGTTAATTGTCCCAGACCCACAAAGATTTTGAAGTGTTTGTGACCTGAGATTATGGGCTTAGAACAGATGTCTTTTGGAAGGTCCCTTTGAGTTTCTATAAACACCAGTTTCTATAAACATTTTAATGTATGGGATAAAATCTGGTCAGTGTTCCTCATGCTAAACACTGATCTTATCCCTTGGCAAGCCAGATGAACTAACTCTAACATTGTGGATTCTCGCCAAGGATTTTCTGCTTCTCTAGATTTCTCTGGAGACTCTAAGAATTTTCTTGAGACAGCTTAGACTTCCCTAATGTCAAATATAACCCTACAAATTCTCACCAGAGAAAATATGGAATAGTTCTAGGGTGAGTTTAACAGTCACTAACACTAACTCCATCTGTGCCCAGGTGGAGTTACTCCTTTGTGCCTTATCAACTATGCATACCATTCTTTTGACCTTTACCCAGGTAAGCATAAACTATAAAGGGCAGGTGAAAGAAGGTATTGCAGGAAATTAGTGCAGTTACCCCAGAATCTGCCTCTTCAGATTCTCAACTCTTTTTTTTTCCTTCTCTTTGGGTCATTGTAGAGAAAACTTTGGTATCTGAGAAATGACACACATAGAACTTTGGAGTTGGTAGATCTTGTTGAATACTAGTCACAAAATCAGTACTTCTAGGAAAATTGTAAATTATAAATGTTGAATCACTGCCATGTACTAGACATTGTGCTGGATGCTTAGAATAGATCAGTGCGAAGAAGACAAATTCTTTCCATGTGGCAAAACTTTGTTTCAGACCTCAAAAGTAATTTGGTTTTTGTTTCCCAAACTCCTGCGTAAGTGAGCCAGAAGCCTGGTAAACTCTTTTCTTTCATGAGAGCAGACACTATGTCACTAATAACTTTTCCTCTTTTCCAGGACTAATGTTCAGCATTCTTGACAATTTAGTTCATCTTTTAAATTTTACCTAAAATGTACTCTGCAATGCACATGGAAATTGGTACACCTGTACATATAAATGTTATATATATGCTACCTACATTTCTATCTCAATTTTAAAGGAGGAAATGGATTTCCTTCAAGGACATAGGTAACCAGTAGATGTCCACACATGTAATGATAATGTGTAAATGAAATTTTATTTATTCCATCTCTTTACAGAATGGGTAAAAAGTTAAAGAAGGAAGCAGAGCCTCCTCCTAAGGATGTGGTAAGTTTTGGATTTCAATGCTACTAGTACATTAACAACCATTTTTAAAAATAAATTCTTCAAACAATTTGGCATGTACCAGAATATACATGACTAAATGGTGGCAGAAGTCCAAAGTCTGACTAATGATAAGATTAGTCAGAGAAATCTAACATTATGTAAACAAACATTTACAACATTGTCATTACATAATTAGCACAATTAGGGAATGATATTAGCTTTTCCAGTATGTGGATGGCATGTTTATAAACCTAGTTAATGAATTCACAGTTTGGGTTGTTCTCTTAAGTAGGTTTCATTTGCCAGCCCCTCCTTAATGTTAATTATCCAAATGACTTTTCAAAACTAGTCGGAAGTTCTGCAGCTATTAGATATGTGTGTGACGTTGTCTGAAGATGACCACTTGGGCATCAATTGTCTGTGTTTTCCAGTTTGATGGAGAAGTTTAGGTAGATTATCTTCTATGCCAAATGCTTATGACATGTGTCCCTTTACCACTAAGCCCTGTTACTCTCTTAAATGACCTGGCTTTATCTTTAAACTTCATGAATCACTGTTAAAAAGAGAAAATGGGCCAGTGAAATAGCTCACTTGGGTAGTATGCTGTTTTGCCCTGTGTACTCTCCAGGTTCAAGCCCAGCCTCTACTGAATTGACGGAAGCTTTGGTACTGTTCCCCCACCTCTTTCTCTCCTTGTGCCTCTTGCTAAATACTAATAATACTAATAAACAGAAAATGACTCTGGACAATTTTCAATTTAGAAACTTATTTTGAAATAGACTTGTTTTTAACTTTCTTCAAATAAAGTGTGAATGAAAAAGAATATATATATAGTCAATCCACAGACTCTAAAGTACGCAGTTTCAGGAATCTGGACTTTGTATGGGAGCCACTGGTCAACTGTCCCATTTATGGTAGTCATGAATTTGAACTTCATCACAGTTCTACTTTTTATAAGGGGTGTGTGTGTGTGTGTGTGTGTGTGTGAGAGAGAGAGAGAGAGAGAGAGAGAGAGAGGAGAGGGAGGAGCTTGGCCAAATTACTCTTAGTTTTCTTTTTTTTCCTTTCTTTTTTGCCACCAGGGTTATCACTGGGGCTCAGTGCCTGCACTACAAATCCATTGCTCCTAGAGGCCATTTTAAAAAAAATTAATTTATTTATAAAGTGGAAACACTGACAAGACCATAGGATAAGCAGAAACTAATAAAGCCATGGGCCCTTTGGAATATACCTAAAATAGACCTAGCTATTTTCAAATATAGTTAAAATGGAGACCCCAAATCTTCATCTGCAATACTCCAGCCTTTAGTTTCATGATTAAACAACAATTTATATGGCTTTATATGTTAACTCTTTTTCGGCCTTTTTTTGTTGTTGTTGCCCTTGTCATTATTGTTATTGTTGTTGTTGCTGTTGTCGTTGTTGGATAGGACAGAGAGAAATTGGGAGAGGAAGGGAAGACAGAGAGCGGGAGAGAAAGATAGTGCTTACATGAAACCTGAGTGTCTTGCACACAATTAACACTCAGTACATAAGGTCTGTATCATTGGAAACCCCCCTCCACACACACACATGATTCTTCTTCAATACACTTGGGGAAAAGATTACAGAACCACCTGTCTGCCAAGCTCTAGACAAACTTTGCAAAGATGCTCAGTACAGTCTCCCTGTGGAGTATCATCACGTTGACTGCCATCATCAGACACATTCCTTAAACTGTCTAACTTCCCACAGTTTTTTATTGTGTCCTAGGTTTGTGTTACTTCCCCACCCTTTGATGCAAAATGATTTCATATTCCTCTATTTTCACTTTAATAGCTGAGCGTGATGGTCTCCTCCTATCCTGAGGGAGGGAAGGAGTGTAGTTGAGGACTTGAGAAGCAATTCCAGTTCTAATTATAACTCTTTCTTCTTTTCCTAGCAGCCTGGGGGGAAATAGAGGAGGTGTGACAGTTACTAATGATCCCTACTTGTTGTCTGGTCCACCTTTCTCCTAGTCAACTTTACGTTAATCAGAGCTGCTAGAGTAGTATTCAAATAGCTACATGAATTAATGTCTCACAAATTCTAATACTTCAGAATGTTCTGCTGTGATGTAAAGTATCCCAACTTGGAATTTGTCCCAAGTTCTACCTCTTCAAAGTCTACAAAAGGCTTATTTTACAAATTGTAAATGAGAACCAGATTTAGAAGAGGGATATATAACAGAGAAAATGAAATTTTCTGTGTCAGTTAGTGGCAATTTGCTTTCTATGTATGTGCCAAAATCATTTACAAATGTTCTGATTTTTGCTAGACTTTCATGAACGGGTTAAAATAGGCAAGAGAGAGGAGAGCGTTTGAGGATAGAGCTAAAATAGAAAGCTCTCTTTGCTTTCCTTAGTATTCTTTTTGCCCAAATATGCATATATGGCTTATTGATCTCTAGCCCTTTTCATGAAAGAGAGCACTAGCTATGATTCTGCCCAGATGTGGGGAGCACTGAGTCAGAGCAGTGGGCAGAGTTCAACCTTCTCACCTGGCAAGTTATCCCAGTCCCTAGGAAGAGAAGAAGGTTTTTCTAAGACTCTCTTCATCAACCTCAGAGCTCAATAGTTTTTACATATATATATATATATTATATGTATGTATATTTTTTGTTTTTATTGGTGATTTAATAGCATCTTATGAAAATATAAGATTTCCGGAGTATAATTTCACACCCACACACCACACCCTCCTCCAGAGTTCTGTTTGCATCAAACATTAGCCTTTCTGTCACTGAATTCAAAAACTGTCCTAAATGGTTTTCTAAAAGTGAAAAATTATAGGGACTTATTTGCTTATCTTCCTCATACATATAGGCAAAACATCATCAGTAAAATAGAGTAGCAGTTCATAACTGATATACATATACAAAACTGCATCCAGCTTGCCCCCCCTTTTTCTTTCTTTCTTTCTTTCTTTCTTTCTTTCTTTCTTTCTTTCTTTCTTTCTTTCTTTCTTTTTTTTTTGCTACTTAAGGGGCCTGGGTGGTGACACATGTTACAATGTGCAAGGACCCAGGTTCACAAGCTGTGAACCAATGCTGCAGATGTCTTTCTCCCTCTGTCTCTCTCTCCCTCTTCTACCCCAATTTCTCTCTGTCTTATCAAATAAATAAATACAGAAATAAAATATTTAAAACATCGCTACAATGACTCAAGTTGTACCAGCTCAGGTTATTTCATTTTCAATCTTTACACTCTCTAGTGGATGTTAATTGCTGTTTGGGCGGTTTGGTACTATATGCTCATGTTAGCATGGAATAGTCTACTTCTTCCTATTTATCTCTCTTTTCTTGTAAATTGGTTCCTTGTGATCTGAGACCACTTATGAGATAAACATATTGCAGTAGAAATTGTACTAAGGAGCTGGGGGAATTCTTAGTGAGAGCAGTGGTTGGCTTGCATACCTGCAGCCCCAGAGGCTGAAGGTTCAATTCCTGGGACCACGTTATGCCAAAACTGAACAGTGCTCTAGTTTCTCTCTCCCTCTCTCTCTCTCTCTCTCTCTCTCTCTCCCTTACACACCCCCTCCTGTACTCTCATTCTTTTTCTCATAAACAAATACATCTTTTTCAAAAAATAATTCTAAAACTGTGTTTATGTTGAAATTTTTTGGCACCAAAATAATCATTTGACTGTCATACTTTGTGTTCACTGGGTTTAATTTTGTTGGATTGTCGGAAAAGTTATGACATGTTTTTGCGTGGAAAAATATGCCATAACTTTTCCAGCACCCAATAATTGAGCATGTGTTTTCTTCTAAAGGCCTGTGCTGCCTAATACACAGCCATTAGCTACAGATGGCTACTCAAATTTGAAATACAGTGATTATAGCAAAATTATACTTTTTGAAACTGACAATAAAAAATAATGATTTAATCCCTCAGTTTCATTAGTTATGTTTCCAGTGCTCCAGAGCCGCATGGGACTGTCCTGTTGGATGATACCTCAAGTCAGAATGCTTCAACAATGTCATTCTGGCCAGTCTCATTTCCTCAGAGGTGTAAAAATATCTCTTTAAGTCTATCGCTTCTCTAATTGACTAGGCTTTAAATTTATATTCAGAGCTTAGCCAAAGTGCTTCCCCTTCTTCTATTCTTTTTGTCAATAATTCTCTACATTCATCATTTATTTTATAAAGAGCATGAAATCATAATTTCACAACCAGCTCACTGGTGACTGGCTGTGAGCGCCTCACAGGGAAGCAGATGGGATATGTAATTACAGCACAGTATTATTTATTTAGTTATGTGACATTTGGTGATAGCTATCATTTTATTCTCAGTGCCTTTTATAATAAAAAATTACTATAATGCTGTAGGCTCTGTAGGAGAAACAAAACAGCATGCCAAGTTTCTCTTCTCTTTGCCAGACCTTGGCATTTCCTCCTCTGCTAGTTTGCACGGTCTCTGTTGTCCTTAAGCTTCTTGTGCCCTCTGTCACCTTTTCTTAATGATGGCCAGACAATACAGAAAAATAATCAAGTGTTTTCTACACCACTGAAAAATTATTAAAGACATCTACTAGAATTTTTTTGTTTAAATTTATCTTCATGGGTTCTATCCTACTGAGAATTCTATAGAGGTGGTAATATATCCATGTTTCAGGAGTCAGGCAGTAGCGCAGCGGGTTAAGCACCAGTGGCACAAAGCACAAGGACCGGCGTTAGAATCCCGGTTTGAGACCCTGGCTCCCCACCTGCAGGGGAGTCACTTCATAGGCAGTGAAGCAGGTCTACAGGTGTCTATCTTTCTCTCACCCTCTCTGTTTTCCCCTCCTCTCTCCATTTCTCTCTGTCCTATTCAACAATGATGACATCAATAACAACAACAATAACTATAACAACAATAAGAAACAAGGGCAACAAAAGGGAATAAATAAACAAATATAAAAAATAACAAAATAACAAAAACCATGATAAACAACAAGGGCAACAAAAAGGGATAAAAATAGGGAGTCGGGCGGTAGGTAGCACAGTGGGTTAAACACAAGTGGTGCAAAGTGCAAGGACTGGCATAAGCATCCCGGTTCAAGCCCTCTGCTCCCCACCTGCAGGGGAGTCACTTCACAAGTGGTGAAGCAGGTCTGCAGATGTCTGTCTTTCTCTCCCCCTCTCTGTCTTCCTTTCCTCTCTCCATTTCTCTCTGTCCTATCCAACAACGATATCAATAACAACAATAATAACTACAACAATAAAACCGGCAACAAAAGGGAATAATTTTAAAAGGAGGTAAAAAATATATATATTTCAACTTAGCTATTCATGCACTTTTGAAACGTGCTTTAGAAATATAAAAATGTTAGATGTCTCTGAAATAAAAATTGTAACTGTTCTGGGTGGAGGTTGGGAGAGAAAAGAACCTGCTAGAATGGCAGGGAAACTGTCTAAAGTGAAAATGTTAATGCAGGACTGTGATTCTCAAAGGGTTATTGGAGACTTAGGAAGAGCTTAGGAACTCAGGAGCATGGAAACATAACTGTTTGGGTAGGGGTAGATAGCAGACAGACTCTCATGCCTGAGGCTTTTAAGTCCCAGGTTCAATCCCCTATACCACCATAAACCAGAGCTGAGCAGTGCTCTGGTAAAAAAAAAAAGTATATATATATATATATATATATATATATATATATATAGAGAGAGAGAGAGAGAGAGAGAGAGAGAGAAACAGATATAGATAGATAGATAGATATAAATAGATAGTATTTAAATAAAAACTGTACAACCACATCCCTTTGGTCAGATTTTTTCTTTATCTTTCAAGACACCATTCATGTTTAGGTGACTTTTCAATCCCATATGAGAATCTGGTGGTTTTTTTTTTCTCTCCACATTTCAGTTTGACCCACTGACAATTGAAAGCAAGAAAGCAGCAACTGTGGTGTTAATGCTTAATTCTCCAGAAGAAGAAATTCTGGCTAAAGCATGTGAAGCCATTTATAAATTTGCTTTAAAAGGTTTGGCATTTTCAGTTTATCTCCTATTTCATTAATTTCTTAAAATATTTACTATATAATGGGCACTTTTCTCCCTAGCCTTTAACTTGCTTCCTGTCAGATGGATTCCTTCAGACACCCAGACTATCATTTAATGCTCTCTCTGAAAGTAATGCATCTTCCTAAGTGCCTGACTTAATCTAAAGGAATAATTTAGTCACTAGGTAGGAGAGTCATTTTGAAGGTTTTATTGTAGTTTTAAAAAGTGCAAATGGCACAGGAGCTCCCAGCAGTCAATGCTGGAATAATATGAACAACAGAATAAGATAGTGTTGGGTTGTAACTGAAGATAGAAAATAGATATGTGAGAGTCTATACCGACGTAAATAATTAGCTGAGAAACAAATAAATAAAAATGATTGGGTAAATAAGCAGAAGAGAAAAGACAAATTTCCCATGCAGAAGAATTGCAGAGCTCCATGTAATCTATGTCAAAACTTTGTTTTTAAGGAGGCACAATGTACTTCTCTGTTCTGTAGGTGTGGGCTGTGCATAACAATTGTATTTCCAAGGTGATCTGCATAGAAATGGGGGGAAAAGAGTAACTTCCACAGTGGCTGTCACTCCAGTGCTAAGTGAACTCCCTTCCCCTCCACTCCATCATACACACATTAAGTATTGGACTATGTATGTTCATAAATTTTCTCACTACTACATGGAAATTCAACTTTCCCTGAAGACTAGTACCTAGTGAGAAAATTTATGAACATACATAGTAATCTATGTCAAGCACAGAGGTTGCTAAATGGTGTGAAGAAAATAGAGAGGACAAGAAGAACTTGAATTGACAGGCTCCTCAGAGGAGACCCTTGTGAGCAGAGGCTATGGGAGAAAGGAGCTGAACAGCCAAAGGAAGACAGCTTGTAAACGATGGGAGAGGAGTGCAGTGAATGTCCTGGATACTTGTGCTCTGTTGTTTATTCTGATAGCAGGACTTGCTTGCGAGGTCCAGGTTCCATCCCTGGCACTGCACATGCTAACGTGGTGCTCTGGTTTGTTCCTCTCTCAGATTTGAAAAAATAAAATTTAAAAAAATAATTGAAAAAGAAAAGTTGAGAAATGAAGTTTACTCAGAGAATTCTGTGCCAGAGCAAAGAGGAATGTGAGAGGCAGATGGTAAATAAGTAATTGCACTGACAGAGAGCTCTGGAGTAATGCTCACGTGCTGTGTTCTTTTACCTTCTATGGAAGGCGAGGAGAATAAAGCAACCCTCCTTGAACTGGGGGCTGTGGAACCTTTAACTAAACTGCTCACCCACGAAGACAAAATTGTCAAGAGAAATGCTACGATGATCTTTGGAATCCTGGCTTCTAATAGTAAGTATCAGTCTTTAAAATTAACCAAATAATCTGAGGCCACGATAGCTCATTTTGTGGAGCACGCACATAGCTTATCAAGCATGAAAGCCTGAGTTGTAGCTCCCAGACACCACATAGGAAACACGTACCTGGGAGAAGCTTCAGGAGGTAGTCTTGTGGTATCTCTTCTTCTCTCTCTTCCTCTCTGTCTCTCACTATCTTATAAAAATGTTTCCTCTGGGAACAATGACACCATGCAAGCACAAAGCTCCAGCAAAGCACTGGTGAGGAAAAAAATTTAAAAATCTCATTTTCCTTTTTTTTTTCTTTTACCAAAGGGGGAATTAATGGTTTATAGTCAACAGTAAAATACAGTAGCTTATACATGTGTAATAGTTTTCATTTTTCTACATAACAATCTGACCCCCTTCCCCTAGGTCCTCCTCTGCCATCATGTTCTAGGACCTGAACACTCCTCACCACCCCAGAGTCTTGTACTTTGGTGCAATACACCAACTCCAGTCCAAGTTCTGCTTTGTGTTTTCTCTTCTGTTCTTATTTTTCAGCTTCTGTCTATGGGTGAGATCATCCCATATTCCTCCTTTTCTTTCTGGCTCATCTCACTTCACATGAGTCCTTCAAGCCCCATCCAAGATGAGTGAAGAAAGTGAATTCACCATTAAAAAAAAATCAAATAATCTCATTGTCCTTCTTTTAAATGTACCTTTAAGAGATTTGTTTTAAACTAAATTTAATGTTAATGAAACATTAGATAGTTATTAGACAGTAACTGCATGATTTTCCATTTTAACTATTTTTTGATATACAAATATGTGCAAATATATCTCTGTAAAAACTCTCAAAGGCAGTGAGTGACAAAGCAATTTTTAGTCTTACAAGTTGGGGGTAGGCAATCATTATCTCTTAAATGTTTTTTCTTGAGCTAGTATATAATGTTCTCTCTCTGCTTATATATAACCTGGGTTTCATTTATCTTTCTTAATAAATGAGGCCCAGGGTAGAGTTTTGATACATTAATTTTTGTTAATAATAATTAACAATTATTGTTCCACATAAATTAATGCCCAGGGAAACATTTTTTTTAAATAATAGCAAGTATTCATTTAAACTAAATGAAAAGTTGTGTTTCCACATGTATTAGAAATAAATATAGGGCCGGGCAGTGGTGCACCTGGTTGAGCACATGCCTTACAGTATGCAAGGACCCGGGTTCAAGCCCCTGGTCCACACCTCCAGGGGGAGATCTTCATAAGTGGTGAAGCAGGGCTGCAGGTGTCTCTTTCCCTATCTCTATCCCCCCTCCCCTCTCAATTTCTCTCTGTCTCTACCCATTAGTAAATAAATAAAAATATTTTTTGAAGTCTTTTAAAAAAAGAAAGAAATACATGCTGCAATCAAATGGTTAAGCCACCATCTTCAGGCCATCTTAGCATAACAGATACACATGCAGAAGTTTGCATTTTTGTGTTGCTTTCAGTGTGCTCTGTGATCTTGGCTAAGGCAACAAAATGGAAGGTGCTGAAGTATTGCCAGGAGAGCTGTTTAGTCCTGCTTTCAGTTGCAAATAGATACTTCTTTACTTTTTTAAATTATGATTTGTTTTTCTTTTGCAAGGGTGATTGAGTTTTGTGTCTATGCGAAGCTTGGGTCATTGTGACAGACACTTAAGTTATTTTAAAAAATAAAAATAGAACTGCTGTCTTTTGCCTGCCACTTTGTATTTAGTCTGGTAAGGCCACTTAACAGAAATTCTTTTAATGAAGTCAGCTGAGGAGACAGTTCATTAGAATCCTCAAGGAGAAGCAGCAGAATTTGAAAGCCAGACTTTCTATCATTTACCTTAAGAAAAGGTTGATGTAAAAAAAAAATCTGTAAAAATAAATTAGATTCTCCATATTAGGAAACTAAGAAATCACGAATACAATTAAAATAAAGTGCATGAGGGTCTTCCAGGAAGTGAAGGAGGTGAGAGTTGTGAAACAATCGATACTTTGTAGGTGTCACACTGTATCAGTACTTTGCAGATGTCATACTACCGAGTTAGAACTCGTGTCTGTAGCCCAACCACAAGTTAGAGTTTCTATTCAGGTGCCATGGCTGAGTGTTCTCTGTTGAGAAAGAAGTAGCCAGAGGGCAATATTGTATTTGATATGATGAATGGAATAGCTTATCCACTTTTGTTGTTGTTGTTGCATTACCCTCAGGAAAGATTCTTTTCAGTGGCAAAAAAGCAGAATAGCAAGTTGATGAGTAGTACCACCAAGAACTCTCAGTGAATCTGAACCATCCATTGAGCCATAAGAAAATGTCTTAGGGAGGCTGGGCAGTGGTGAACTCAGTTAAGCGCACATAGTACAAAGCACAAGGACCCATGTGAGGATGCAGTCCCTGGCTCCCCACATGCAGGGGGGAAGTTTCACAGGCAGCAAAGCAAGTCTACAGGTGTCCGTCTTTCTCTCTCCCCCTCTGTCTCCTCCTCCACTCTCAATTTCTCTCTGTCCTATCCAAAAATATGGGAAAAATGGCCACCAGGAGCAGTGAATTCGTAGTGCTGGCACTGAGTCCCAGCAATAACCCTGGAGGCAAAAAAAAAAAACATCGGATAGGCCTACTAGATCTGGTATTGAACTTCACATGCCGTTGGGATTAAATTCATATCTTTTTTAAAAAATATATTTATTGAGGGATTAATGGTTTACAATTGACAGTAAAATACAATAGTTTGTACATGCATAGCATTTCCCAGTTTTCCATGTAACAATTCAGCTCCCACTAGGTCCTCTTCTGCCATCATGATCCAGGGCCTGAACCTTCTCCCAGCCCCAGCCCCCTTTCACTTTGGGGCCATACACCAGACCCAGCATTTTCCCTTCTGATTGTGTTTTTCAACTTCTGTCTATGAGTGAGATCATCCCATATTCATCCTCTGTTTCTGACTATCTTACTTAACATGATTCCTTTAAGCTCCATCCAAGATGGGGTGAAGAAGGTGAATTCATCATTTTTTATAGCTGAGTAGTATTCCATTGTGTATATGGACCACAACTTGCTCAGCCACTCATCTGTTGTTGGACACCTGGGTTGCTTCCAAGTTTTGGCTATTACACATTGTGCTGCTGTGAACATAGGTAGACACAAATCTTCTTGGATGGGTATGTTTGATTCCTTCGGATCTATCCCCAGGAGAGGAATTTCAGGGTCATAGGGTCATAGATCATAGGTCTAGCCTTCTGAGAGTTATCCAGACTGCTTTCCACAGTCGTTGGACCAGTTTGCACTCCCACAAGCAGTGTAGGAGGGTTCCTTTGTCCCCACAACCTCTCCAGAATTTGCTGCTGTTACCTTTTCTGATGTATGACATTCTCATAGGAGTGAAGTAGTATCTCATTATTGTCTTTATTTGCATTTCTTTGATAATCAATGACTTGGGGCATTTTTTCTTATGTTTGTTGCCCTTTTGTATCTCTTCTATGGAGAATATTCTGTTCATATCTTCTCTTCATTTTTGGATGGGGTCATTGGCTTCTTGTTGCTGGGTTTGGTGAGCTCTTTATATATTTTGGTTATTAGCTTCTTGTCTGATGTATGGCATGTAAAGATCTTCTCCCATTCTATGTGAAGTCTCTTTGTTTGTGTGGTGGTTTCTTTTGCTGTGCAGAAGCTTTTTATTTTGATGTAGTCCCATTGGTTTATTTTTTATTTAGTCTTTTTTGTAATTGGATTCATTTTATTTAAGATACCTTTAAAATTTAGATGGAAAAGAGTTCTGCCAATATTTTTTTCTAAGTATTTGATAGTTTCTGGTCTAACATCCAAGTGCTTGCTCCATTTGGGATTTACTTTTGTGTTGGTGAAATATAGTGGTTCAGTTTCATGATTCTGCATGTTTCAATCCAATTTTACCAGCACCATTTGCTGAAGAGACACTCTGTTCCCCATTTAATTGTCAAAGAAGGGAGTCAGGCGGTAGTGCAGCAGGTTAAGTGCATGTGGCACAAAGCACAAGGATGGGTGTAAGGATCCCGGTTTGAGCCCCCAGCTCCCCAGCTGCAGGGGAGCCGCTTCACAGGCGGTAAAGCGGGTCTGCAGGTGTCTATCTTTCTCTCTCCCTCTCTGTCTTCTCCTCCTCTCTCCATTTCTCTCTGTCCTATCCAACAATGATGACATCAATAACAACAACAATAATAACTACAAAACCAATAAAAAACAAGGGCAACAAAAGGGAAAATAAATTAATAAATATAATTTTTTAAAAAAAATTGTAAAAGATGTCCATAGGAGGCTGAATTCATATCTTAACAATAATTTCTTCAAAGAATCCCTTCTAATCAAAATGTTGAACTTATTTGGACAAACCAAGGCATGTTATCACAGATACCACAGGGTGACTGGACCTTCTGGAAGCAGGTTCTTTCTTTCTCTCTCTCTCTCTTTCTTTCTCTCTCTCTGTCTCTCTGTCTCTCTCTCTCTCTCTCTCTCTGTTACCACCAGGATTATCACTTGGGCTTGGTGCAAGCACTGTGAATCCACTACTCCTGGCTGCCATTGTTTCCTCCCCCCCCCCTTTCTATTTTGTTTGATAGGACAAAAAGAAATAGAAGAAGGGAAGAGAGAGAGAAAGAAAGATAACTACAGACCCGATTTGCCACTTGTGAAGTATCCCCTCTACAGGTGGGGAGTGTGGCTCAAACCAGCCTCCTTTTATATGGTAACGTGTTGCCTCATCTGGGTGCACCACCACCTGGCTCCCCTGGGGACAGATTCTACAAAGAATGAACAAGGATGCAGAGAATGAACCTTGTTGACCTCATGATCAGCATCACCCCAGAAACCTTGAAATACATGGAGGTGGTTTTGGAATTCAAATGCAGAATGTACTTGTGAAAAGCACAGAATCATTTTTTGTCAAACATGTAAAAAAAAAAAAAAAAGACATCATGACCTTCACGAAAATTGTTCTGAGCTATACAGAGCAGACTCAAACGTAT
This sequence comes from Erinaceus europaeus, assembly GCF_950295315.1. Classification (NCBI taxonomy): domain Eukaryota; kingdom Metazoa; phylum Chordata; class Mammalia; order Eulipotyphla; family Erinaceidae; genus Erinaceus; species Erinaceus europaeus. Next base: position 59,593,043 of record NC_080167.1, read on the forward strand.
GCAAAGAGCAGCCCAACACACTCTGTCAGAGAATTCACCTCAGTATAGCCTTCCAGAACACTGGAAACATGAGTATTATGCCAGGGCTACTGCATTTCCACCTATGGGGACAATACAGTTAAAAGCAAAAAGCAGAATTGACTGCAAAATGTTGTCCTCCACTACAGGACCCACTACTTTCCTGAAGTTCAGTTGTACAACAGGCTTGTTGTACTGCAAGCCTCTTCCTGTACATTTAGCTAGCTATAATGTGATTGGCGCTCTTTCAGCCATTTTGAACAGAAACAGAAAGCAGAGGCTTTGACAGATTGAAGACCCCACAGGAAAAGCTGTCCAGTAAAAGCCAAGTACTGTACACTTAATGGCTAATGAGGAGGAATTCCTCCAGAGACCATCTGCTTCAGCTGCTGCAAAGAAAACTTTCCAGAATTCTGACAGTGCTCATCTCATCTCACAGATGAAGATAATTGTTCCAGGTGAAAAATTACAGAACTAAAGGAGCAGTGATGCTTATTTTTCAGAAATAAAGGAGTGCTAAGGATGACAGGAAAGAAGTAGTGTTAGGGAGATAGCACAGCAATAACACATCAAGATTTATATGTGTGAGGTTCCAGGTTCAAACCCTGCCACCACCGGTAGCCAGGGTTGAACTATGCTATTTAACAATTAAAAAATTTTTGTTAGTGATTTAAGATTGATTTACAAAATTATAACAGGGGTAGAATTCCGCATCGTTCCCATCAGCAGACTTCTGTGTCCCTCCACTGGAAACTGCAATAGTTCTCCCAAGGTCACAGATATGGGTTGAGTATTATTTCTATAATTATATAAATATATATCCATTTTTTTTCTATGGTTCTTCATTATCTTCTTCTATAAGTCACACATACATCTATTACTATTTCTAAATGGCCTTCCTTTATTACTCTTCTCTCTCTGGGTCCTGATGGAATTGGAGTTCAGAGCCCTGGGGTCATCTTTGCCTACCATTTACCCCTTCTGGGAGTATGGACCAAAATTCTTTATGGAGGTATAGAAGGTTGGAGTTGTGGCTTCTGTAATTGCTTCTCTGCTGGGCATGGACATTGGCAGGTCAATCCATATGCCCAATCGTTTCTGTCTTTCCCTAGTGGAGTTGGGCTCTGATGAGGAGAGGTTCTGGAACACACTTGGTGAGGTTATCTGCCCAGAGAAGTCAGGATGGGATCATAGTGTGCTATACTATAACTTTAAGTAGCTGATTGTAAGTAACACCAATCTGAATTTCTATTTAAAAAGTATACTTATCTTTGCATGACTAGCTAATGCATAATAAACAAGAATAGAACACAGTAGCTCAACTGAACTAATAGGCATTTGAAGCACATTTTGCGTGAGTATGATTATTCTTTGTCGTGTTCTTAGAGTACAGTATGGCTCAGTGGATAAGGAACATGTGTTAGAATCTTATGATCATCTAGACATTAACGCAAAATCTTTCCTACCAATACTCCCTGAGTGTTGTTGAGCCTCAATTTCCTTACCTCTAAAGTTAGATAAGAATAGCAACTGCCTCCATTTCAATGAAAATTTCCATTAATATTAACAACAAGCATTAATATATTTGTTTTTTCTTTCACAGATGATGTTAAAAAATTGTTACGGGAGTTAGATGTCATGAATTCTGTGATCGCCCAGCTCGCTCCAGAAGGTAACTTTGCCCCTACCCCTAGCTCAGAAACAGGACTCATTTCTTCCTTACATTTGGCTGAGCTACTAATTGAAAGTAGTTTGTGAGATGCCCACTGTAAATTGCCAGTCAGCTCTCTTAAACTAAGATGGGCTTCCTGGAATTCTGCTTGTCAGAACATGCTTCAGAGGACCAGTTGAAAGAGTATTCAACATACTTGTGTTATTTGTCTTTGATACACAGAGGAAGTAGTTATCCATGAGTTTGCTAGTCTTTGCCTAGCAAACATGTCTGCTGAGTATACCAGCAAAGTGCAAATATTTGAACAAGGTGGATTGGAGCCTCTCATCAGACTACTGAGCAGCCCAGACCCGGATGTGAAGAAGAACTCAATCGAGTGCATTTACAACCTGGTCCAGGTCAGATTACTCTGGGCAAGTGCATTTGGACTTAAGTTGATTATAGAATTGATTTTTTCCCATGAAACAAAAGGATTTTGTTTTAAACGAATGAATGAACCTCAGTCATGTGCATTACCATTCAGTGGCTTTCTGGCCTGGTGTTTTCATTGACTCTTTTCTGTTAGAGAGAGAAAGAGAGCGATAAACGTACAGGGGAGAAACACAATAGCAGTACATCACTCCACTAGGACCTCATGCATAGCAAGGCATGATCACTCTGCAATGAACTGCCTCCTGGCCCCCCCCAGAGAAGGCTTTTTTTTTTTTTTAAGTTTTCCAGCTTTGATTAATCAGCTCTTTTTGATACTATTTTTAGTAGATATTCAGAGTTAAATATAGCAGACGTGTCTGTTTTCTGTAGATATAATACCTTTTTTGGTAGCAGCCATTCAGTTTTCATATTTTATTGCCCATTGAAAAGAGGTATTGATTAGAAATATATTTTGAATTTTCAGCAATAGCTTGCAGGATGATACCAGAGATATCAATAGGCATATTTTAGTTATATTCCAAAGGGCCCATGACTATACTAGTTTTTTTTTTTTTCTGAGCCTGACATCTGACATGCAGGTGGATCCAAGTTATTGTCTGGGGAGATGATGTCACAGCTGGAAAAAGGGCTAGAAAGCTGGACCAGGGAAGAGAGTAACTCCCAAATATGGGAAGTGCATAAATATTGTTGACTTTTCCCACTCAGATTTCCAAACCATCTCCATGCACATTTACTTGATAAGCTTTAGCTTAACTGAAAATACAAAACACTCTTATTAATAAGTCAGCAGTGGAACATACAGAGAAGAATGAGGCCTCCTGCAGAGGTGAACTCTCCAGTCAAATCATATAGGAATGAGAGCTGAGTAGGCTTTGGCCAAGAAAAGACAAAAGCAGATCTTCCTCACTCTTGCTGCAGGAGACCTCTCCCTTAATAGGAAGCCCAGCACAGTTTCCCTTCTCTGGTTACATAAGACTTTACCTCATTTGAGAGATCTAGCTAATTGTGTAAATGCAGTCTGTGTTATTCACCCCAAGACTTCTATTCCCCTGTAGTTTTTATTACAGAGAAATGAGAAGACTCTGCCACTCTAGAAGTACTAAGCCATAACTGCATTAATTTCCTAGGACAGCTGTCACGAAGTACCACAATCTGGGTGACTTAACCCATCAGGACATAACTCTCTCTCTCAGTCCTGGAGGCCGGAAGTTCAAACTCCAGGTCTGAGCAGGGTCAGGCCCCCTCAGTGACTTGGAAGAACCCTTCCCCATCTCTTTTTAGCTCCCAGAAGCTATCAGCCCTGGAAATTTTCAGTTACAGCTATATCCTGCCAGTCTTTCTCTCTTGTTTCTCTCTCCTCATAAAGACAGCACTCTTCTTACTTCATTAAATACCCACCCTACCCCACTGTGCCCTTAACTAATTATGCCTTCAATGATCCTGTTTCCAAATGAGGTCTCATTTTGACATATCAAGCATTAGAAATTCAAGATGTATGGGGGCTGGGGAGAGGTACAGTATAAATGTTGGCCTTCAATCAGAGAACAGCGGTGGTAACTGGCAAACTAACTGCATTTATGTGGCACTAGCAGGGAATTGAAATTCAGGGCACACCGATTTGGGCCGAAACCTACAATGCAACCCTGCAGGGACTTCTTATAAAGAGAAAAAGAAGGGTGAGGTCACGGAGGATATGGCTGAGGGTGAGGTAATGGTCTGGTGAAGAAGTCAGGAGGAAAGTGGACAGGGGGAGGGGCCAGAAAGTGAAAGTTCTCTTTACCAGAGTCCACAAACAGGATGTTCTCCTTCTCATTGGCTTCTTGGAATGTTAGTGGTTTTGCCCAGTGTAAGAGAAAGACCCAGTATAAAAGGATATACAGAAAAAGAGCACATACTAAAAAAATTTTTTTAATTGAAAACAACAGTAAAACAGATTTTTCTGCAGAGACCTCTTTGCCCCTAGGTAATTATAACTCCAGTGGCCAGGCCAAGAGGTGGCTCAGTGGACAGAGCACAGGATTTGGAATGTATGATCCTAGGTTTGGTCCTGGCACTGACCTGATTCAGACCAGAGCAGTGCTGGTTCAAACCAGAACAGTGCTGTGGTCTCTGACTGTCTCTCTGCCTCATAAAATAACTAAATCAGAGTGAAAAAAAAATAATTCCATTTACATTAGTTTTCACATAGTTCACCCTATAAACAAAAGGGCAACTCACTATTTTGTAGCCAGTTAGGGGTGTAAATTTGCAGAGCCTACAGAAGGCACTGTGTACCTAGGAGTATTTCATAAACAACCCACTTGGATGGAGATAACAGGGACTAAAGCTGTTATTTCATTTCACCAAATATTATTCAAAACAGGACAGAGTATGGTAAGATTTTTATTATGCATGGATTTTATTGTAATACTGCTTATATACTGCATAATATAGAACCAATAGATAGTATAAAAGTCAAATGTCTTATCTGTTGTTATTGACAATGTCTGCATTGCTAAAAAAAAAAAAAAGAGGAATATTCTGGTGTTGCCAATTGAGGGCTTGCTTATTTTTGTTGGTGAGTCATTTTAGAAGGGAATGTGGAATAAAATAATGGAAAAATTATAACTTGTAGCATTCCTTTTTAGAAAATAAGGCTTCTTCATTCTTGAGACTGTATTTTGCTTTCAGAATAACTTTGATATCTTGTATTTCATGGCAGGATTTTCAGTGCCGAGCTACACTTCAGGAACTAAATGCAGTTCCCCCTATATTAGATCTCTTGAAGTCAGAATTTCCAGTTATTCAACTGTTGGCTCTCAAAACCTTAGGTGTCATTACAAATGATAAAGAGTCACGAACAATGCTAAGAGACAATCAAGGAGTGGACCAGCTTATTAAGATCCTAGAAGCCAAGGTATTGTACCAGTCATTCAATTCTCTATGAAGAAATGTATTTCTCCTAAACGGTGCTATATAAAGTGTGAAATGCAAAATGTTTTAAATTCAACTGTATCATTTGTAAGCATTGAATTAAGCAGAGTGGACTAATCTGCTTATTGCAACATAATTTATCAGCAGATTAAGTCAGGTGAATAAGAGGCTATCCTATAATTATTTTTAAAGCCTTCTGGGAAATTCCCTACAAGTTAAAAATCAGGTCAGTTGGCTCAGTGGTTGAGTTCCTGCCTTGAAGGTGTGATGTCTAAGGTTCCACCTGTAGCTCCACTGTAGCAATATGGAACAGGTTAGAATTCTGTGAATGATGGAGCAGTACTTTACTCTCTCCCTCTCCCTCCCCCCCCATTTTTCCTTCTCCCTCTCATGTAGAAATAGAACAAAAAGCTGGGCTGGGGGCCACTCAGTGGTAAAGCACATGCATGAGACCCTAAATTCAATCTTTTCCATGCTTATGCGTGTACACACACACACACACACACACACACACACACACACACTCCAGAACAACCTACTTATTCAACAGCTCTACTTCTTAGCATTTATCCAAAGGAAGTGCAAACACTGACTCAAAAAGAAGTACACACTCTCATTTTTATTGAAGTACTATTTATAAATAGCCAAACAGAGAAAACAACATATGCCCACTGATGGATAAAGAAAATGTGCTCAATAGACGGACAAGCAGTTGAGTATTACTTAATCATAAGAAAGAAGATAGTATAATGGTTATGCAAACAGACTCTCATGTCTGAGGCTCCAAAGTCCTAGGTTCAATTCCCTGTACTACCATAAGCCAGAGCCGAGCCATGCTCTGGTAAAATAAATAAATAAATAAATAAAATGAATTTTTAAAAACTGCAATTGACAACAATATGTATGGACCCTAGGGCAATTTGCTAAGGGAAGTGAGTCAGAGAAAGACAGATACCATATGATCTCACTTACACATGAAATCTAAAACAGCAGTAACAACAACCAAGCTCAGAGAGAACAGATTGGTTGTTGACAGAAGGCAAAGGAAAGGGTGAGTGGAGTGAGTGAGGGGTCAAGAGGTACACACTTCCTGTCTCAGGTGAATAAGCCCTGAAGTTATAGTACAGATGACTGTACTTAATAATGCTATACTGTACACTTGAAAATGGCTAAAAGAATAGATCTTGAAGGGTCTCATCACAAAGAAAACAAAACCTGGCATTATATGTGTTACAGATGTTAACTAAACCCATTGTAGTGATAATTTGGAAATATGTACGAATATGGAGTCATTATGTTGTGCACCTGAAATAGGTTAGAGGAGCTCAGTTAAAATATTTTGATTTAGAAGATTAAAGGTCTTTGAATTCTGGTTTATGACCTTGTTTATGATTTTCCTGAATGCCCCAGATTAGCCTTTTTAAACATTGCCAAAGTTTTATCTAGGGTAAATCAAGAGGAGTAATTTAACTCACATTATGGAGAGTAATCTACTACTCAATCTACTAAAGTGTTAATTTCATCTCAAAAACAAAAACTCTAGAGCAACATCTAGAATAGTGTTGATCAGATGTTTGAATAACTAAATTAAAGACTCAAAACAAGCCACCCTAAGTCCACAGTCCTTGTCAATTTAGCACCCACATATATATCCTTAAATCATAATTATTTTCCAAATAAAAACTCTAACTAAATAAAATAAGGTAAATACTTCCATTTTTTCCTGATACTATACAACTGTCCTGTGTACAACCAAAATCACACTAGAAGAGGGGGCTGAATCCTTCCTTATGTGATGTTTCCTCTTCATTTGGATATCCTATAACTTAAATACTATGGTATAAAATTAACAAAAAGGAGGGCTGGGAGGTGGTACATAGTTAAGCATAGACATCACCATGAGCAAAGACCCTGGTTTGAGCCCTAGCTCCCCACCTGCAGGTCTGCAGGTGTCTGTCTCTCTCCTTCTCTATTCCCTATACCGCCCCCTCACCCCCTCCCCCGCAACCCCTCTCAATTTCTCTCTGTCCTACTCAACAAAACGGAAAGGACAAAAAAAAAAAAGAAAAAATGGCACCCAGGAGTAGTGTATTTGTGATGCTGACACTGAGTCCTAGTGATAACCTTGGTGGCCAATAAAAAATGATGAACTACAGTAAACAAAAAAACTCTAGTTTTAAAGTCAAAATTTCTTATGTAATATATAAAGGTAGAGATGGAAGAAAAAACACTATTTTGGGGAGTTGGGCACAGTAGGTTAAGTGCACATGGCGCAAATCAATAGGACCATCTTAAGGGTCCTGATTTGGCCCCCGGGCTCCCCACCTGCAGGCGAGTCGCTTCACAGGCGGTGAAGCAGGTCTGCAGGTGTTTGTCTTTCTCTCCCCCTCTCTGTCTTCCCCTCCTCTCTCCATTTTTCTCTGTCCTATCTAGCAATGATGACATCAATAACAGCAACAATAAAACAACAAGGCCAACAAAAGGGAAAATAAATTAAAAATATATATTAAAAAACACTTTTTTAACAAACACTTTTCACACACATAGTCATAACAATATTAGGAAGAAATCCTCAAGGCAGTAATAGCCCTCTTCTCTATAACTGACCATGTGGTCATAAGTGTTTCTAGCTGCCTTCTTCCTTCTTGTCCTCATTCCACATTCTCTTTGCCCTCATCATGTCCCAGTGTGTCTTGGTTCTTTATCTGGTGAAATGACCCATGGTAGTGGGAATCAATCACCCCAGCCAGAACAGTAACTCTTTTCTTTGACTGTTGATTCAGAGGCTCAAGGACCCCAAAGTGACCAAGTAATTGCCTAAACTTGCAGCTCAATGGGATAATTGTCCCATCTCAGGCCCCCCTTTGGAGCTAAGTCCTGTAGACCAACAGAGCAACAGGTCATAGAGATGGAAAGCAAAAAATTTTGCTAGCAGGTCACACAGGGTAATAATGAGTGATACCACTCCTGCTTCCACCTCTTGATTCCTGGAACCTTTAATCTCTGAACTATGGGAGAAACAGCCTCATTTCGTCACTGGCTCAGAGCACATGTAGCTCTGAGAAGGTATTGCCACCTACCAGTCTTTCAAAGGCCAGTTGCTTTGGGGTAGAGGGTTATATGGCAAGACCAGTGAATTCCACAAGCATGGCCAGTGGTCATGTCTTTAATCTGAAACTGTGTTCTGTGGAATGCCGTGATGGTGGAACCTCTCTCATTTAAGGATTTCTTCCCTAATTTTCTGACTCCTTTGATCAGGCTGTATTTAGTTTTCACTGCTGTAAGGGTTGGGGAGATTCCTGAGACCAGAAACCACCAAACTCAATAATATTTCACTCTACCCCTAGAGTCTTTAAACTTCTAGTTGGTTAAAAATTATTTTTTCTTTCTATTTAAAAATTATTCTTGGAAGAAATTTGTATGAGCAGGAGTTGGGCGGTAGCATAGCAGGTTAAGCGCATGTGGCACAAAGTGCAGGGACCGGCATAAGGATCCCGGTTCGAGCCCCTGGCTCCCTACCTGCAGGGGAGTCGCTTCATAGGCGGTGAAGCAGGACTGCAGGTGTCTATCTTTCTCTCCCCCTCTCTGTCTTCCCCTCCTCTCTCCATTTCTCTCTGTCCTATCCAACAGCAACGACATCAATAACTACAACAACAATAAAACAACAAGGGCAACAAAAGGGAAAATAAAAATAAATAAATATTTAAAATATATACATTTAAAATAAATAAATAAGTAAAAAGAAATCTGTATGAGCAACTACACTTGGCTACCATTGCTTGAAGACTCTAGTAACTAATCTGTATATAAAGCATTTTGGAGTAGAGAGAACAGGAAAAGATGGAGCTAGTGGTTAGGACAGAATTATGTCCTTGCGTCTCAGTCACAGCACAACTAATTACTGATAGATTACTTTCTGACCAACCCAAATCCCTCCGGTAGCAAAAATGGGAGCAGTGGATACACATTTCTTTTATTTCTAAACTTGTGTTTGCTCCTACTGCTAGGAATTGAATGACCTTCATATAGAAGCACTTGCAGTGATAGCCAACTGCCTTGAAGATATGGACACCATGGTGATGATTCAGCAGACAGGAGGTCTTAAGAAGCTCCTAACATTCGCAGAAAACTCTACAATTCCAGACATTCAGAAGAATGCTGCAAAAGCAATTACTAAAGCAGCTTATGACTGTATGTCTCATTTTATACAAATTTAGCATACCTATTCTCTGATGTGCATTTGCTTTTCAGAAGTATTAACATACACTGGTGTGTCAGTCTGCTTTCAAGTCCTCATTTGAGGACTACACTGTGTTTACTACCTCTGGTCAACACTCAGCTCTGTGTCACTGGGCTAAAGTAGAATTTTCTCTGTCAAATTAATTCTGCCTTTTTCAACAAGGCGGTCCCAAGTTCCAGTTTCAATACAGAAGGGATGCACTATTTATGGCCCTGAAAATGTTGCTTCAGTAAATCCACATTTGGAATGGTATCTATCCAGTTATTTAAAATTTCAACTGCAGTCTGCCAGTGCTGTGTTATATAGTTGTGAAAAACAACATGCTCATACTATATACATAATCCAGTTTTCATTTCAGCGGCAAGCACGGTTGATATAAATCTGTGCAAATATGAGATATTAATTCTATCACATGCACCAGAGATGAGATTATAGTTTTAATTTATGTATATTTGGAGTATTTTATTTAACAAAATAGATGACTTTATTTTCCCCTTCCACATAATTCCTCTTATAAATGATGACAGCTCTGGCTCATTTAAATAATTTATATTCTTAAACCATATATGCTCACATCTGTGTATATATATGTCTGTGTAGATACTTCAGGAAGCATTTTCTTTTCAACCTATACTGTATTTCCTCAAGTTTTAATGAATGCACATGATGAATTTTACTGTCCAATTCATTACTAATATAGAGGGACCTCATGAGTTACATTCTAAATGCCAACTCTAAAGACAGGCTGTAAAATTAAGGTTTCTAATATTACAAAAGTTATATCACTCAGCTTAGACTTTGTCCTACCTGTAGGTCAGTTCTATTTTTTCATCAGTTCTAAACCTGCATAGCTGTTTAACCCAAAAAGAGAGGGCAATGAGAGAGCATGGTCAAGGTCAAACTAAACTAAACTTCTGTCTAGTCTAGTATAGCCAAGCCACTGGATGGCTGCGGCAGCCCTGTTGGTGTAGTGAGTTTTATGTGATACAGTCGTGGGAACAAGAGCTTTATAGTTTAAATACATCCATTTATCTCCTTGGTTCATTTGGAGTTGTTTTTATAGAAGGTACAAGAAAAGAACCCAACTTCATTCATCTCTGCAAGTTGAGACCCAGTTTTCCCAGCACCACTTATTGAAATCCATTCTTTATTTGGACCACAAAGATATTCCACCAGATAGTCTTTGAAAGTTCCATCTGGCAATTAATGTTTTATGAATCGACATCCTTCTGCTAGTTCCAAATTGTCTCTTCATTATGTTGGAATCTAATGATTAAATCTGTATTTGTTTCATCTACACCATTTGTGGTTTTTTTCTCATGCTCCTTCCAACCATCACTTTTCTAGACTAAAGAATCTTATTTAGTCTCCTCCTCTACATCATGTCCCCAGGCTGTTATGTAATCATTCTCTTACTTTTTCTGGGTTTGCTCTTGTGCATAAGGATGAATGTAATAGAATTTTAATGAACATATACCATCATTTTATATGTAATAAGTATAAAAGTACATCATCAGATTAACCCTTTGCCTTTAACAGATTCTTCTCTGCCCAATCATATCAAAATATACTTGCTTTCTTTTTTTTAAATTTCTTTATTGGAGGATTAATGGTTTATAGTCAACAGTAAAATACAATAGTTTGTACATGCATAGTATTTCCATAGAACAATACAATCCCCACTAGGCCCTCTTCTGCCATCATATTTCAGGACTCAAACCCTTCCCCCCCACCCCAGAGTCTTTTACTTTGGTGCAATACACCAAATCCAGTCCAAGTTCTGTTTAGAATTTTCCCTTCTGATCTTGTTTTTCAACTTCTGTCAATGAGTGAGATCATCCCACATTCATCCTTCTGTTTCTGACTTATCTCACTTTAATAACTTCGAGCTCCATCAAAGATGGCATAGAGAAGGTGAATTCATGAACCTGAGACTTTGGAGCTTCAGGAATAAGATTCTCTCTGCATAACCATTATGCCATCTAATCCTGTTCACAATTCTCAGTTTTCCACATAACAATTCAGTGCCCCTCTAGGTCCTTCTCTGTCATCATGTTCTAGGACTTGAACTTTCCCCCTCTACCCTGGAGTCCTTTACTTTGGTACAATACACCAGACCCAGTCCAAGTTTTGCTTTTTGTTTATTGTTCACTTATTATTATTATTATCATTATTTGTAATTGAATTCATTTCATTGAAAATGCTTTTAAAATGTATATGGAAAAGAGTTCTGCCAATATTTTCCTCTAAGTTTTTGATAGTTTCTTGTCTAATATCCAAGGGGTGTTGAAATCCCCTACTATTACTGTGTTGCTGTTAATATATTGCTGTAGCTCTTTCAGCAAATGTTTGATGTATTTAGACGGCCTTTCCTTGGGTGCATAGATGTTAGTAATCTATAATGTTAAGTATGGTTGATTGACTGATCCTCTGAGCATTAAGTAATGTCCATCCCTATCTTTAAATTTTATTTATTTTAAGGTCTATCATGATAGATTGAGAACAACCACTGTCCCTGGCCTTTTTGTGGTCCATTGGCTTGTATGGTAGTTTTCCATCCTTTCACTTTGAGTCTGTGTTTGTCTTGTTGAGGTAGGTGGGATTCCTGCTGACAACATATGGTTGTGTTGTGTTTTCTGATCCATATTCCTACTTTGTGCCTCTTAATAGGTAAATTCAGGCCATTGACATTTATTGATATTATAGAATGAAGATATTTTAATGCCATTATTCTAAAATTGTGGAGTGTTCTGATATATGACATGATTACGATGATGTGATTGCTTATAAGAGACCTTTCAGAACTTCTTGCAGGGCAGGCTTGGTGATAGTCGATTCCTTCAACTATTGCTTGTCTTAAAAGGTTTGTATGCCTCCATCTAGTTTGAATGACAGTCTAGCAGGATACAGTAGTCTTGGTTGAAAGCCTTTCTCATTGAGAGCTCAATAGATATCTTGCCATTCTCTTCTGGCCTTTAGTGTTTATGAGGAGAAATTTGTTGCTAATCTTATGGGTTTTCCTCTGTAGGTGACTCTTTGTTTTTCTCTTGCAGCATTCAAGATCCTTTCCCTATCATACTCCTTTTCATTCTAAATATGATGTGTCCTGGTGTCTTTCAGTCTGGGTTAAATCTGTTTGTGACCCTCTGGGCTTCTTGAACCTTTATATCTTTTATGTTGTCTAGACTAGAGAAGTTCTCAGCTATTATGTTCTACAGAATGCTTTCTTCCCCTTCCCCCTCTTTCTTCCTCTGGCAAGCCAATAATAATGCATATATTACTTTTTTTTAAGTCATCCCATATGTCTCTGTTGTTGTTTTCAGTGTCTCTTAATCTCTTTTTGAGATTTCTTCTCTCTTTGTTTTCTCTAATTCATCCTTAATCTTGCTAATTCTGTTTTCTGCCTTACTTATTCTATTCTGTCTCCCCTCTGTTGTTTTCTGTAGCTCAGCTATTTTTTACCCTGTTGTGATACTGTATTAAAGCTTGTTCAGCTAGTTGTGCTCTTAGTTCAACTATTTCAGCTTTCAGACTTTTAATCACCTTGAGATAGTGTTTTCTTTCAGAGTCTCATTTGCTGTTTCCCTATTTCTGATGATATTATTTTCAAACTCTTTCCTCACTCCTATTACTAATGCCTGAATTAGTGTTTGGATCTTGTCCTCATTCATATGTGTTTCTACCTTTGGGAGGGGGGGCTTTTGTTCTGGTTCATTTCTCTAATGTTTCTTCTTGCTTTAACCATTGTGTATGGTATGTTATGAGGTCCCTCTTTCAGTACTGTTCAATTTACTAATCACACTTGCCTGGATTGGTTTGTGTCTAAGTACAGTGCTTAAAGAGCATGGTGGCTATTAAACCCTCTTTTGTTCTTTATCTTCCCTGTAGCCTAAGGGAGCCTGTGGGCTTTTTAACTATAAGTACTTTTGGTTTTAAGCTTAATTATCCATGCCTAGAAATAAAATGGGGGGGGGAGAGATAGCACAGTGGTTATGCAAAGAGACTCCCAGGGAGTTGGGCGGTAGTGCAGTGGGTTAAGTGCATGTGGCACAAAGTGCAAGAACCGGCATGAGGATCCCAGTTCGAACCCCTGGCTCCCCACCTGCAGAGGAGTCGCTTCACAGACAGTGAAGCAAATCTGAAGGTGTCTATCTTTCTCTCCCCCTCTGTTTCCCCTCCTCTCTCCATTTCTTTCTGTCCTATCTAAAGAGAGAGAGAGAGAGAGACTCCCATGCCCCAAGGGTCCAAAGTCTCAGGCCCAATTCAACTTCTCTAATAGCAGTCAGGGTCATTCTGGTCAGCACTCCTTGGCCCTGTGAGTTTCTAAACAAATCCTGTTTGTATTCTGTGGATTCTGAGGCAATTATTCAATGTGTCTCTGTATTCCTTAGGAGAACAATGTGGAATGGCTGCCACTATACAGCCTCACTTCCAGAGCACAGGGAGTGTACATCTTCTCCTGAGCTGCCTGATCAGGTCTCTGCCCCTGATGTCAGCACAGGGCCTCCCCACTGCTGTTTCAGCCTCACAGTTACATTTGGTGAGCCTTAGGGAAACCTCTCCTCCTGTCAGCAGTTTATTTGTTAATAAAACTCAGACCAGAGGTGGTGCCTCAACTGGCAAACTGTGGGACTGTTACCAGTCGCTCCCAAGTAGGTACAGGCTTTCAGCCCCAGGAATTTCTCCTTAGGCCTCTCTCTGTCCACGAGCCACATGTGTTTGCACTCATCCATGACTTGATGGGTTCCCAAAGTATTTCCAGTCTTATCTTGTGTTCTCAGGTGATCTTCTTTGTTATTCTTAGCTGACCAGGAGAGGAGAGAGACACAGCTGCTGCTACTCTGTAGCCCCATCTCCAGAAGTCCCCCTATACTTGCCTTCTTATCTTCTGTCTTCTTTCTCTCTCTCTTTTTTTTCATCCAGGACTTTACTCATAAGCTATTGCACTTGACCCATGTGCTATCCCACTGCTCCTGGCAGACTTTTTATTTTCCTTTTGATTTCAGATAGATACAGAGAGGGAGAGAGATAGAGAGATAAGCAGACACCACAGCACCACTCTAGTTCACCACACACACACACACACACACACACACACACACACACACCAGTACTGTGTATGCTGTTCTCATGTGGAGTCAGGATTCAAACCCAACTCCTCAAGCATGGCAAAATATGTGTTCTGCCAGGAAAGCCATCTCCCATTTCTCTCTTTTGATTCTCCCTGAGTGATATCATTTATGACTGATGTTTCAACAGACTCTTTATTTGCTTTGGAGTCCAAGGACAGTCTCTAATCCTAACTCATCTTTTGACTTCCTGCCTTTATTTCTGGTGACTTCCAAGTATAACCAGCTACCTTGCTTAAGCTTAACTTTTGAGGTATTAGGAATCTCTTTAAAGATCTGATGAAAGAGCACCCCCCTGCTCCATAGTGCACATATGCACAACATGTTCCATACATTTTAGAAAGTTTAAGAAGTATCTGAAGTCCACTCCTGGATTCACAGTCCCAAAGCTAGTCACTCTTAGATTAGAATCACCAGGGTCCAGTCCAGATGCTGGGCCTTGTCATCAGATATTTTTTCATTTCAACAGTCATACAGCCAATTATTATACATTTGTTTATGCTTAGACATTCTTCCTTGTGTTCTGGGGCATACACCTTAGTTTACATGATTATTCAGTATATGTTTGCTTGTACTGTATCCTTAGTGTGGAATCCAGCTTTGACAACCCTGTTTTGACTCTTTGGTATTCATATTCTTCAATGGCAAGGCTCACAAAGAAAATCAGATATTCTAATTCCACTACTTGTAGAAGTAGCAGTAAAATAATAAGCAGGAGGTCCTTCCTGTAAGACATTTAAAAATGTACTTTTTCAGGGCATGTCATGTGGCTCACCTGGTAGGTCGCGTGCAAACATTACAGTGTATGATGACCCAAGTTTGAGCCTCAGGTCACCACTGGAAGCATGTGTAGGGGGAGGCTTCACAAATGGTGAACTGCCGCTGTGATATCTCACATGATTTTCTCTGCCTGTCTCTATTTCTCATCCTGTATCTAGTTTACACGATAGGGGGAAAAGGTCAATGGAAGCTGCAGTCATGACGGCACTAAACACCAGGGATAACCTTGGTGGCCAGAAAAACAAACCAAAAATACAAAATGTATTCTTGTCAGTGGGTGGTGCAGTAGAAGAAGCCTTGGACTTAGCATGAGGTCTTGAGTTCAGTCTCAGGCAGTACATGTGTCAGGGTGATGCTCTGGTTCTCTCTCCTTCTCTTTTCATATCTCTCTCATTATTAAAATATTGTTTTAGTGTACTTTCTCATGCTTTAGTCAAGGCTAGACTGTTCTGCTTTGAAGATGCTACCAATGGGTTCAAGTGCACATAGCACTAAGCACAAGGACCCACTAAAGAATCCAAGTTCAAGCCCTCAGTTCCCCATCTGCAGGGGGGAAACTTCAGAAGCGGTGAAGCAGGTCTTCAGGTACCTATCTTTCTCTCATCCTCTCTATCTCCCCTCCTTTCAATTTCTCTCTGTCCTGTCCAATAAAATGGAATAAATGACTGCCAGGAGCAGTAGATTCATAGTGCCAACACCAAACCCCAGTGATAACCCTGGAGGCAAAAAAAAAAAAAATGCTGCCAGTCTCACACCATTGCCTGCACAAATATTAACTTCCATTTCTTAGCAGAAACCCCATTGCCCTGATGAACAGAAAGTTACTTCCATTCTAACATCAGTGACTCAGCCAGTTCTCTATCTGTATCACAGCAGAGATCCTTCATCTGTCTTGCAGGTTTCATCTGTTCCTGTAAAAGCTTGCATTTTATAGTCCAGCTTCTTCAACTGGTAGCCTTTTCCTCTGGCCTTTCTGGCATAGTCTTCCGTCCTAAACTGTCTCTACTTTCTTCAGCTGTATAAACACTGAGATAGTATATCAAGAGAATTTTCAAACCCAGCAGATGCAGAGGAGATTGAATTTTCCTATAGCTTAGTAGCTATCTGATCTGGAAAGTTGATTCCTTAAGCCTGTAGAAAGACACGTGTCCACAAAGATTCAAGCTTTCTCTCTACATGCACAATTAAGTAAATCTGCAAGGACAGTTCCTCTCCTATTTGAAAAAAAGAGAATCTTGAGAACATCTTTCCATTCCAGATTTATCCAGAAGTATAATTTGCCTGTGAATTTAAAGAACCTTATCCATGCATTTCTGTGGTCAGCGTATCATTTATGTTCAGGGCAAAATATTAGCGTAGGATCAACATTATATTCTAGATCAAATAATGAAGTAGAGGACTCCCCAAGTTGCCTAGATAATACACATGCCTAAGATGTATCACTTTGGCGTGTGGATTATTTCAAACTAAATAAAGGCCTTGTAGGGTCAGGAGAAACTTTGACTACTCCCTTAACTATCTAGAACAGGAATGGGGAGCCTTTTGTTTTTTCCCGTCAAGGGCCATCTGGGTATTTATAGAATCATTTAAGGGTTACCCAAAATTATCAACTTAAAAGTTAGCACTTAACAGGAGTCTGGTGGTAGCGTAGCGGGTTAAGCACATGTGGCATGAAGCAAAAGGACCAGCATAAGGATACTGGTTAGAGTCCCTGGCTCCCTACTTGCAGGGGAGTCACTTCACAGGTGGTGAAGCAGGTCTTGCAAGTGTCTATCTTTCTCTCTCCCTCTCTGTCTTCCCCTCCTCTCTTCATTTCTCTGTCCTATCCAACAACAAGAACATCAGTAACAACTACAATAATAATTACAGCAACAATGAAAAAAAACAAGGGCAACAAAAGAGAAAATGAATATTAAAGATATTTTTTAAGTTAGCATTTAGTGTTGTTATGAGAAAAGCCCTTACATTTATTGAATTTCTTTTTTTTTTCCCTCCATGGTTATCTATCACTGGGGCTTGATTCCTGTACTATAAATCCACTGCTCCTGGAGGCTAATTTTTCCCTTTTGTTGCCTTTATTATTTATCATTGTTATTGTCGTCATTATTGGATAGGACAGAGAGAAATCGAGAGAGAAGGGGAAGACAGAGAGGGGGAGAGACAGAGAGACACCTGCAGACCTGCTTCACCGCCTGTGAAGCGACTCCCCTGCAGGTGGGGAGCTGGGGTTCGAACCGGGATCCTTATGCCAGTCCTTGTGCTTTGCACCACCTGCGCTTAACCCGCGGCGCTACAGCCCGACTCCCTCGAACTGAGATTCTTAACACTGGTCCTTGCACTTTGTGCCATGTGTGCTTAACCCACTGTGCTACCACCCGGCACCCATTTATTGGATTTCAGGTCCCATCTGTACTTGCCTTAGTGGGGGTGGACCAAATGATTTCAGCCTGTGTGCTAGTCATTCCCTACCGCTGGCCAAGAAAAACAAAGGTCAGAGGAATGACTCAGAATTATAGTTTTCACCCAAGATATTTTTTCTGTCAGAGAAACCAGCTGGCCTTTGTCATGAATCCCCTTCTCTTCATTATCTCCTCATCTTCTTGAAACCACTGGCCCCTCTCCTTTCCTTAATATCTGTATCCAGTTTTTCCCTCCTTTACTTTAGAATCTAGATCCATGTAGGTTCTTCATGTGTTTACAATTACATTTTCTCTGTCTCTCATTAATCTGTCCAGGGTTGATCTCCTTGCTTGAGCAATCTAGAAGAACTCAAGGGGCTAGGAAGAAATTCCTGTGCCCCCCCCCATAAAATGTTATCTTCCTCATTATTCTCTTCTGGTTTTTGTTGACCCCAAATAATTGCCTTTTCCTCCCAGCCTCTATTCTAGACTTGCTTTCTTTCTAGATCCTACTTTTTTCCCGTCTCATTCCTGTTTGTTTATCAGCTGTTGCATGCCTGGACCTCTAGTCTATCAGGCCCAGCTAACATGACTAGGCATGCCTTGCTTTATGTCAGTGACAACTATAAACTCAATGAGGACTAACAGAGGAATCTATTATTTCCATGTGAAATGACCACAAGGAAGTTGTAAAATAGCTTTCCATGATTAGAAAACTCCATTCATAAATAGGCTTTAACAAATTGTGCTCTTGATGCTGTAGTTGAGAATAAATTCTCTTTCAACATTTTTTTCTTTGCAGCCATCATCATCAAAAAAAATTTGTGGGGGGTTGGGCAGTAGTGCAGCAGGTTAAGCGCACATGGCGCTAAGCGCAAGGACCAACATAAGAATCCCGGTTCGAGCCCCCGGCTCCCCACCTGCAGGGGGCTCACTTCACAGGTGGTGAAGCAGGTCTGCAGGTGTCTGTCTCCCCCTCCTCCCTCTATTTCTCTCTGTCCTATCCAACAACGACATAAATAACAACAATGATAGTAGCCACGACAACGATAAAACAACAAGGGCAACAAAAGAGAAAACAAAAACAACAACAACAAAATTTGTGGACTGAGGCAGTGGCTCAGCGGGTACAGCATACATATTACCATGCTCAAGGACCTGGGCTCAAGCCCCGGTCTCCACCCTCAGGAAGGAAGTTTCATGAGTGGTAAAGCAGAAGTACAGGTGTCTTTCTTATTTCCCCCATCACCCTAAACGCCTCTCTGTCTCTATTCAAAATAAATAATAAAATGTTTTTTAAAAAATGTAGATTGGATAGTGCATCATCACTGCATGTCAGGGATGTAGTTGAAACATGCAAAATATTCTCCAGGTTGTATTTGTCTAGTGATGTTTTAGCATGTGTACCCACCATGGAAAGCCTCCATCCCTGTGCCTTTGACCTGACTCCAGGAGTAGGAAGGTGTTAATCACCATGTCACCATGAGGGTTTTGAACTGGCATTAGCATCTCAGTAGGAACAAAGGTGACACAATAGCAACTTCCAAGATTTATTTTCAGTCACAAACCCTCCCACTTTTTATTTCAGCGATGCTTAATCAATGTTACTCTTAAAGGACATTACTCTTAGCATAACTACCTTGCTGTCTTTATTATCTGCGTCATTAAAACATAAATGCTTTACTTTTTCAACTGGCAATTCAGTGAAGGTACTTGTTTAATATATTAATTCAGCTTTAAAATCTATTGTAGCCACTCTGCAGTCAGCACTTGTGAGATGTGGTAGACATAGCTGGATTTTGAGAACACTCTCAACAGGGTTGAGAGACTAATTGCCCATAGTATTTATTTATTTATTTAAATCTTTCCAATGATTGCATGTATACTTGTTTTTCCTTTTAATGTAATAACATATTCCAAAGTTAATCTATCCAAATTAACTCTTTTGGTTGAATCCTTGATTTGAGAGTCATATTTAGAATAGTTGATTTTGAGCCATCAGGAAAGTCTGGATTATACATCTAAATATCTTAGGTCAGAGAGAGTCCTGAAATGTCTCAGATCTTATATAGTCAGGGAAAACTAATAATGGCTACATATATTTTAACAAGTCTTAGGAGCCACGTACTTGAGTTTTAAGTATGAACTGTAGCTTTTTAGTGGAACTGCCTTATTTCTAATTTCAAGTGGAGCAGGGGATTCAAATAATGGGATTATAGGACATGGTTCATGATTCTTTTAAGATGAATGAACAGAAATGTGAGTAACATAGCTTGTGCTGGTTAGGACCATATTGCTTGGCGTACATTTGTGTATTAGATGATTAAAGACCAAGAAGTATTTGTAAATATGGTGACATCTGAATGTGATACAGCTTCTGTGGGAGAGAGTGATTTTTAAATACAAGACAAATCATATGTTAACTTAAAAATGGAAGTCTAGTTACAAGAATTGCTGAAAATATTTCTGGAGAAATTAAAATATGTATAAGTAGTGGATTAATCCCACATGTCAGGTGTTGTAATTTATAATATATTAAGGTCAATATATTTGCAGATATATTTTTAATTCTAGTTTGATTTTCTTACATAACAACATTATATCATACATTTATTCATACATTTTTCCATTTAAAACATGTAAAGTGACCTTATAAAGTTTAACTAATGAAGAATCAAACCCATAACAAGTCTGTATAAGGAGCTATAAGTAATCAGGGAATAATTTGAAAACTGTTTTTTCACAAAATAGTCTTATATATGACACTAAAATGGAGTTTGCATTGTTTTTTCTTTTACTTTACCCCACCACCAGGACTGCCTTGGGGCCTGGGTGCCTGCATGATGAATTCACTGTTCCTGGTGGCTAATTTTTCTTTTCTTTCTTTTTTTTTCTTTATTTAATTTTTATTTTGGTGGAGACAGAAATAGAGGGGTGGAAAGAGAGTAAGAAAGAGAGATAGGTTCAGTACTACTTCACCACTCTTAAAACTTCCCCTCACTCCCAGTAGGTGTGTGTGTGTGTGTGTGTGTGTGTGTGTGTGTGTGTGTGTGTGTGTGTGTATATGTGTGTGTTGCGTGGGGGTAGGGAGGTCTTGAACCAGCTTCCTCAAGTGTAGTAATGTGTGTACTCTATGAGATGTACCACAGGCCAGCTCCCTTTAATATTTTTTGTAGTAAATTCCTTTAATAATTATTTATTTCATATTATGTTACTAGTAGTAGTACTAGTGGTGGTGGTAATAGTATTTTATTATCACAGTAGTATCTAATAATTTCCTTAAAATTAACTATAGAGTCCAAGACCAGTAATTGAAAAGTATTTTTTAATATTCTAATTCAATTTAACATAATATTGCTCTAGTAGAGTAGCAAGATTGCATTTATAAAGAAGTCAAACTAAATCAATAGAAAACCACTTAGGGACCTAAACATACTTTTGTTCTTAGTACTAAATAATGGGGTGACTATTGTAGTCTATACTTAGAGTCATAACTTTACTTCCAAAAGAAAGAAAAAATATGCTGTTAAAGTATGTTCGATCTAACTTAGGGTAATGGAACAGCTACAGAATGATGTTTAGACTTTGCTCTATAAGCATGAATTGTAAGCTAAGCTAAGACATGATTATTATTTATTTGGCAGATTAGCAATTCTGTAAGACTTGGGATCAGATTTCATGAACTCATTTTTTACTTCTCTTGAGCACTAGCTCACCAGTTTGTATATCTTTGGTGTCCTTCAAATCTGGGATTTTGTAATGCAAATAAATAAGTTTTTATGGCTAGTGAGAAGATAGCATGTTGTAAGCACAGCTCCACAGCAAACACACTGTTATTGCAGATGTGTTCTTGGTAAACCTGAACTTAGCATATTGAACTTGTCTCTTAGCATATTGAGGGAGGAAGGAAAAAATTCAGCATCCTGGATTCATTTTGAGTACTGCTATGCTCTAAAGCTTAACCGATATATATTTCATGAAGTCTACACTATCTGTGGTGAAACTAGCAAGAATAGTTTGGACTACTACTATATTTTACTTGAGGAAAATAGTTATGCTTAGATGGTTATTCAAACAAAATTCTGATTTTTTTCCCCTTTTGGTTTAATGAAAGCTGAAAATAGAAAACTTTTCCATGAACAAGAAGTTGAAAAGTGCCTTGTCACTCTGTTGGGTTCTGAAAATGATGGAACTAAGATTGCTGCTTCCCAGGCGATATCAGTCATGTCCGAGAATTCAGCCAGCAAAGAATTTTTTAATACCCAAGGTAAGCAAGATGGAAAAGAGAGGAAGAAAGGAAGAAAGAAAGAAAGAAAGAAAGAAAGAAAGAAAAGGAAAGAAAGAAAGGAAGGAAGGAAGAAAGAAAATTTTCAAACATTTTAAGTTGCCACACAAGGATGCCTGTAAAATTCCACTTGTCTTTCTTTTTCTGTAGGGATTCCACAGCTAATCCAGTTGCTCAAAAGTGACAATGAAGAGGTGAGGGAGGCTGCAGCCTTGGCCCTGGCCAACCTGAGCACTTGCAATTCAGCCAATGCAAAGTAAGTCTACAGAGAGAAAATGGGGGTGAGCCCAACAAAATGTGGTGAACTTGTGGACTGTCAGACCAGTTAATGGCTACCAGGAGGGAAGCAGGAAGGACAGTGGGCAGATCAGGATGAAGGGGATAAGTGTATGGTGACAGATGCAGCTGGATTTTCACTAGTGAACTGAATGCAGTACAGACAGAAGGTGATTTTCAAGGAAGTGCACCTGAGACATAATGATATAATGCAGTTGGACTTAAGTTATATATATATATTCAAAGCACAAAGACTATTCAATTACAAAACCTTAATAGGATAAATAGGAGTCCATGATGTTTTCATTTTAATATTTTAGCTTTTAAAGCAGTGTATATATTCTTTGTTTTTTTGTTTGTTTTACATATTGGTATATTCTGTTCGTTCTGTCTTAGATTATTTCTCAGGAAGTCTTATAAAGATAGGCCTGTTTATCAAACATATTGTAAAATTTTGACTCCGGGCTGAGGGAGATAGCATAGTGGTTATGGAAAAAGACTTTCATGCCTGAGGCATAACAGGTCCTTGGTTCAATCACCAGCACCACCAGAAGCCAAAGCTGGGCAATGCTCTGATAAAAACAAACAAACAAACTTTTAACTCTGAACTTTTGGGCAAATGTGTGGCTCCTTTGGTTCAGGTAGCAAGCAGGCTAACCCTTGTGGAAGGTTCCAGTGCAGATCAAACTGGATCATGCACGAGTACTGGAGACAATATTATTGAGACATTTGCAAAGTCTGAAAAAATAGTTATAGAAGATCTACTTTAATTATTAATTTTTAAAACATTAAAAAGTCAACTCAAACATACAAGGGTAAAGTTTATGAATGAAGGCTGGAAAGAAGTGTACTGTGTGTTCCCCATTCTATGAGGTATTCTCTGTATTCATTAGGAAATTTATTTATCAGTATCATCTACTAACACATGAGGAAACTTGAGATTTTGTAAGACCTCTGATTTTTCTGAAAGCATGTGTTTGTTGGAATTGTTAAAGTGAACATTAAACCCAGGTCTGTTAAGCTTCAACATCTGTGTTCTTTCTGCTTCAGAAGAGAAGATTGATTTAAAAAAAAACAATCTCATGAAGTCAACTTGCATAAATAATTATTTTCCCTTTCTGTATTTAATAAGCATATCAGAGCTCCCTAGAGAAACAGAATTAATGGGATGTTGTTAAAAAAAATTCAGCTGAGTTGGTATTTGTTTCTTTATTTTAGCTACCAGGGTTATTGCTGGGGCTGCATGCCTATATGGCAAATCCTGGTCATTTTTTCTTTTTTTCTTTTAATTCATAGGACAGAGAAAAAGCAGAGAGGGAAGGAGGAGATAGACAGAGAGAAAGAGAAACACCTGCAGCACTGCTTCATCCTATGGATGGGGAGTGAAGGCTTGAACCTAGGTACTCAAACATGGTAGCATGTTCACTCAACCAAGTGTACCACCTGGTCCCCTACGTAAGTAGGTTTTACTAATCCTACTGGCTTCATGGATGCTGAGTCGGGCAGCATTCAACCTAATAACTGGAAAGAATCTTCACAGAGCTATTCAGAATGAAAGATTTCCAGGGACATAAGACAATGGGAACAGGAAGTTCTGCTAGTAAAATGTAGAGTGGTTATGGCAAGGTCACTTTCCATGCTAGAGGTCTGTCAGGCATTAGTGTTTACAGGTGATCCCTTGTTTAAGATGCTTTTTCTGGGAGAGACTGAAATTGTAATTAACTTAATTTGGTGACATTGTGCTTAGCATAATTGACTATTTTGGGCCTGTTAGCTTGTTTTTCACAATATAGATGAATGGTTTGGTGAATAGATGGATGGATAAATAGACTGATTACTGACTAGGAGTTGACTCATGACTGCGAAGGCCATGCAGTCCCAAAATAACCTATTTGGAGAGCCAAGGAAAGATGGTGGTGCCATTTGTCCAGGTTGTTCTGAGGGCCTGCAAACAAGAAGTCATAGCTTGAGGGAATAAGATAGTTGCTGTAGTTCAGAAAGAGGAAATTACCCTTCTTCCCTTTCTTTCTGTTCTGGCCCTTAGTAGATCCACACTGGGAAAGGTCACCTGCAGTACTGGTTCACCAATTCAAACACTAATTTCATTTACAAATGCACACTCAGACACACCTAGAAATTACATCTTTCCAGTTATCTTGACCTCTTAGCCCACATTAAATATCCCTTACACACAGCAAATTAAGTGTCACAATACATGAGTAGCTTTCACATGTTACTGCTTATGGCATTGTAGTAAAAATTAGCCTTTTCTGATCGGAAATAAATCTTCCACCACCTCCTCTACCTTAATCTATTTCTTTTCTTTCCCTTTTTCTCTTCCCACACAAGTATTTTACAATTCATTCCTTAATTGAATGGCTTGACTATCTAACATAAACAAGTAAAGGCAGCTGAAATGTATAAACAGCAAAGCCAAATTGTGTTCCTATAATAACTACAATCTTTGATATGGTGATTTTCTAAATTCAGGTCATCATCATCTATATGGAAGCGTACAAATTTTGGAATATTGAATTATAGTAAAGTGATTTGAAAATAGCATATTCAGTGATTTTTTTTTCTGATATGGTCATTCTGATGCAAAAATCTTATCAGCAATACTAAAACATTTCTAACTCCAGTAAATTTAGATTCATATGCTATTTAGAATGCTTTAATAGGCCTCCAAAGTACATATCTTTTAAAAAATTTTTTAAAATATTTATTTATTTTCCCTTTTATTGCCCTTGTTGTTTAACATTGTTGTGGTTATTGATGTCATCATTGTTGTTGGCTAGAACAGAGAGAAATGGAGAGAGGAGGGGAAGACAGAGAGGGGGGAGAAAGACAGACACCTGCAGACCTGCTTCACCACCTGTGAAGTGACTCCCCTGCAGGTAGGGAGCCGGGGGCTCGAACCAGGATCCTTCTGCCGGTCCTTGCGCTTTGTGCCACGTGCGCTTAACCCACTGTGCTACCGCCCGACTCCCAGTATATATCTTTTATTTATTTATTTATAAAATGGAAATATTGACAACACTGTAGGATAAGAGGAGTACATTTGCACACAGTGCCCACCCCCAGAGCTCCATATCTAATCCCCTCCCTTGATAGCTTCCCTATTCTTTATCCCTCTGGGGGTATGGACCCAGGATCCATACTCTGGGGTGCAGAAGGTGGAAGGTCTGGCTTCTGTAATTGCTTCTCTGCTGAACATGGGCATTGGCATTTTAAAAAATATTTTATTTATTTATTGGGTAGAGACAGAAATTGAGAGGGAAGGGTCAATTAGAGAGGGAGAAAAACAGAGAGATACCTGCAGCACTGCTTCACAGCTTGTGAAGCTATCCCCTGCAGGGGGCCACCAGGAACTTGAACTTGAGTTCCTGTGCATTGTCGCATGAGTACTCAAACAGGTGTGCCACCACCCAGCCCAGAGTGTATAACGTCTTGGGTTAAGGTTGAGTTTACTTGACATATTATTTGACAGTTTTATATAAGATCATAGAAAATTAGGATGGTAAGTTATTCTAAAAAAGCCTACCTTCAGATTTTTCTCTTTCAATATAATCATTTTACACAGGTAGCTATCATCTCTTTTGCTTCATTTTATGTACATATAAAGGTCAATTCGGACTATGTTATGCCTGCCTTTTCCTTTAATGACAACCTTTATTTTTGGAATTTTTATGAAATTTTAATTATTGTTATTTCTTTAGGCTGTTTTATACTGTCCATGCTGGGTTTTTTGGTTTTTGGTTTGTGTTTTTCAGGAGAAATGGTGCATGAATAAGAGTAGTTTGATGGGTGTCCTCATATCAATATGGTTTTTAACCTCAGGTATTTTTTGCCAATTCTGTGCCATATATAGCAAAGATGAGGTGTGAATGATTCCATACTCAATCAGAAGGAATGAAAATAAGCCATGTTGTTTATCTTTACAGTAAATCCTTTAGGGTATTGATCTCTTAAGCTAAACACAATAGGAAGGACAACAAAAGTGATTTGGTTAGGTTGTTCATGTTACACACTTTCATTAAAGTAATATTGGTTTATAATAATACTCTATTTTTACATGTACAGCATTGTAACTCAATACTGTATAAACTACACCAGGGTCACAAGAGTCTAGTTTCCAGTTATGGCCCTGCTGTTGGCATGACCAGAGTTGGGGGGTGAAGGGGAAGATTAGGAGATCAGAATGCTTCTTTCCCCTGAGACCTAGATAGTGAGGGATGAAGGCCCAGACCCAAAGCTACTATCTTCCAGGTGCAGTTGACGCTGTGTGGGTCTCTGATAATTGCTAGCAATTGTTTTACGGTGCAGTTAGGTATTGCAAGTACTGGTTTTGTTTGTTAAAATGCTTGTATCCTTGTACCTAAAATGGAGATCTGATTCTTAAACTGAGACACCTCCTGGAGTAACTACCTGAACACTTGCTGATGTATTCTAACATGTAATGCTGGTAGAACTTCCTCTCTGTTATAGATTTTTGTTGGAAAGTAAAAGAGTAAATTTAAAATTTCTAAATTAAAAAAAAATCAACTAGGGGAAATCTTTTCTTTTAAAAACTGACAAATTTTTTTTCACAAAAGCATTTTATCACCTAAAAATATAATTTTATAATGTATGCTTCAAATATAATTTTACAACACCCAAATTCAGGTTTTCACACATAAGGAAACACATTTCATGTAACTAAATAGATAATGAGGAGTTTTAGAGCCTCTACCCCTTCTTTGTGAAAGATTTCCACCCTTACATACATATTGTCTTACCTTAATTGGTGCCTCTCGCCTGGTTAGTAATCTCTATGAATGAGGAGGCTTCCTAGAAACTAAGGTTTTCTAGATACTAAAAATTTTGCTTCTTCAATCAACAAAGCTTTAGAGAATGTATCTTGAGCTTGAATGAACATATTTTTTATTTTTTATTTGGTAGAATAGAGAGAAATTGAGAGGGAAGGAGGACATATATGGAGAGAAAGGGAGAGAGAGAGAGAGAGAGAGAGAGAGAGAGAGGGAGAGGGAGAGAGAGAGAGACCTGCAGACCTGTTTCACTACTTGCTCATGACACATACCCCCTGCAGGTGTGTAGCATAGGCTTGAACCTGAATGTGTATGGTATTATGTGCACTCAACTGGGTGTACCACCACTGGCCCTGAATTAAAAATCTTATAAAGTCCTTCCCTCCCCATCTTCTGAAGCTGATCGTGCTGTTACTGGGTGCGGATGGTGGGTTGGGGGGGTTTGGGCAGGGAGCAGTGATCATATGAAGTAAGTGGACCCCGCCATCAGAGGTTTTAGGAAGGCGGATGCCTGCCCCCAATGAGTGAGGTCATACCTGGCCTAGAGATGGAAATACTTCTGAGAAGTGAGTCCTTGGGTGATTTCTTCATCATGCGAATGTCAGAAAATAATCACACAATACTGAATGGGAACAGACCTGGGTCATTCAGCTTAGCCCATGGGGACTGCCATGCTCTATTCGAGCTGTCACTTTCTCAGAGTCCTACCATAGCTACTGTGTTTACAGCTGCACCCTGTAACCCACCCCCACCACACACACACACACACACACACACACACACACACACACACACACACACACTCCCCTACTCTTTCCTGCATTCATTACTTCTAACATACTTTATAGCACACTTGTTATGTCTTACTTACTTTCTTTCTCCTTCTCCTCTCGTCAGCACCCATGAAGAGAACACCTTTTTTTAATACACTATTAGCAATGGAGCATGTAGAATAGAGCCCCTCCCAGTGTAGGTGTTGAGGAGGAACAGGCTTACACCAAAAATATAGCAGAGAGAAAACAAGACAATGAAAAACCAGGAGGCCTGTCTGAAGTCAGCCAATACCCATAAGTCAAATCAGGAAGCACCTGTCCTGTTTTCTTTGTTTGTCATCATTTGCATCACAGAAGTGACAGTAGAGCCTTATCTCTAAGAGTCTTCTACTAGTGTTTCTACCACTTTTATTAAATTCTTTATTCTCTGCATAATAAAGACCATTTAGTGTGAATAAAAATGCAGAAAGGCAACAAAGGAGAGAAAGAAGAATGGGGCCAATGAGGAAGCTGGTAGGGCACCTGCTTCCTTATAGGTCCAAGCACCAGTACCACATGGGAATGCTTTTGCACCTGAGAAAACTGTGGCTCCTCTCTCTCTCTCTCTCTCTCTCTCTTTCTGGATGAAAAAGTCTGCCCAAGAGTGGCAGAATCACACATCCTAGAGTCCTTGTCTCCACAAAAGAAAAGAAAGAATGAAAGAAAGAAGAAAGAAAGAATTAAAGGGAATGTTCAAAGGTATAGAAAAAGAAGACAAAAACTAGTCAAATTTTGATTATGTAAAGTGACAGTAGGGGCCAGGAGATAGCTCACTAGATAGAGTGTTACCTTGCCATGAATGAAGACCAGTGTGCAGGTCTCTGACCACCACATAGGAACATCACGCATAAGGAGAACCTCACAAGCAGTGGAATGTTGTTGCGGTATCTCTCCTTCTCTCTCCCCCCTCCCCTATCTCTCATCATCTATCTGGAAAAAAAAAGTTTGTGGGAGCAGTAGAATCATGCAGGTATGAAACCCACCAGAAATAAGAAATTAGGGAGATGTGCAGTAGCGCAGCGGGTTAAGCGCAGGTGGCACAAAGCACAAGGACCGGCGTAAGGATCCCGGTTCGAGCCCCCGGCTCCCCACCTGCAGGCCTGTAGGTGTCTATCTTTCTCTCCCCCTCTCTGTCTTCCCCTCGTCTCTCCATTTCTCTTTGTTCAATCCAACAACAACAACAGCAATGACAACAATAACTATAGATACAACAATAAAAAATAACAAGGGCAATGAAAGGGACTAAATAAATATTAACAAAAAATAGGAAAATGATAAAAGATGCAAAAAATAAAATTCCTGTAAGTGAATAATTAAAAACTAAGATGAAAACAACCCCCATATAAAATAGTTGAAAATGAAAGGCAAGAAGCAAGAATAAATTGTATACAAAAATATTCTGTTAGCCAATGTGGACGCCATTATCCTTCAGTGCTAACCTTTACAAGAATTCTCAAGTCTCAGTACTTTCTGAAGAGGACAAAGTTGTAATTTTTGAAGTAGGAAACACTATTATCAACTAAATTTACCTAATAGTCTTCTATCCAATTAGTCATATCAACATTTTACATTATTGATTGTAGTCATTGGAAGAATTATTCTTACTTGAGGAACTGGGTGGTGGCACATCTGGTTGAGCACACGTTACATACAGTGCACAAGGACCCGGGCTCAAGCCCCCAGTCCCCACTTGCAGGGGGGAGGCTTCACAAGTGGTGAAGCAGGGCTGCAGGCATCTCTCTGTCTCTCTCCATATCTGTCTGTCCCCTCTCAATTTCTGGCTGTCTATCCAATAAATAAAGATAATTTTAAAAATAAATTTTAAAGAAGAATTATTCTTACTCGACACTCTTCTGAGGACAGACTGTATGTGAGAATGTTCAGGCATGGGAGCTAGCTCACCCAGTAGAGTGTGCATTTTGCCCTGCAGGAGCCCACCCAGAAGAGTGTGCATTTTGCCCTGCAGGAGCCCACCCAGTAGAGTGTGCATTTTGCCCTGCAGGAGCCCACCCAGTAGAGTGTGCATTTTGCCCTGCAGGAGCCCACCCAGTAGAGTGTGCATTTTGCCCTGCAGGAGCCCACCCAGTAGAGTGTGCATTTTGCCCTGCAGGAGCCCACCCAGTAGAGTGTGCATTTTGCCCTGCAGGAGCCCACCCAGTAGAGTGTGCATTTTGCCCTGCAGGAGCCCACCCAGTAGAGTGTGCATTTTGCCCTGCAGGAGCCCACCCAGTAGAGTGTGCATTTTGCCCTGCAGGAGCCCACCCAGTAGAGTGTGCATTTTGCCCTGCAGGAGCCCACCCAGTAGAGTGTGCATTTTGCCCTGCAGGAGCCCACCCAGTAGAGTGTGCATTTTGCCCTGCAGGAGCCCACCCAGTAGAGTGTGCATTTTGCCCTGCAGGAGCCCACCCAGTAGAGTGTGCATTTTGCCCTGCAGGAGCCCACCCAGTAGAGTGTGCATTTTGCCCTGCAGGAGCCCACCCAGTAGAGTGTGCATTTTGCCCTGCAGGAGCCCACCCAGTAGAGTGTGCATTTTGCCCTGCAGGAGCCCACCCAGTAGAGTGTGCATTTTGCCCTGCAGGAGCCCACCCAGTAGAGTGTGCATTTTGCCCTGCAGGAGCCCACCCAGTAGAGTATGCATTTTGCCCTGCAGGAGCCCTTAATACCACATGGGAGCATCACACACAGCTTCAAGGGAGTACTCCTGGAATGGTAGAGTGGTGGTATGGCACTTCTCCTTCTCTATCTCTCTCCCTCTCTGTATCTTTCTGTCTAAAATTGAGGGGCAGGGTGGTGGCCTAGCTGGTAGAGTACACACCTTACCTACCATGTGTAAGGACCACAAGGACCCCAAGGACCTGGGTTCAAGCTCCCGGTGCTCACCTATGGAGGATGGGCGATGTTCCATTAGTGGTGGAGCAGTGTCCTTCCCTCTCTCTCCCCTTCCTCTCACTGTGTCTCACCTTCTATCAAAAAGAATGATAGAGAAAAAGAAGAAAAAACATCCACCAGGAACAGTGGTGTCACAGAGGTAATGAGTCCAGTGATTTCTAGTGGCAAAAAGAAAGGTCTGCCAGGAGCAGTGAATTGTGGTGTAGGTGTGAAGCTTCATCAGCAATAAATAAGGCATACAAAGTGAAAAGACTATTTTTAGCTATTAATTTATACCATCACTGCCATCTGTTGGGCCTTATCAGAATTAGCCCTTTTAAGTTATCCCCAGAATGAAGGCTTTAACAGTGGGTAAGTGAAATGATTGGAAACCTATTATTGTTAACTAATTGTCCTTCAAAAGATTTAATTATCTTAGGAAATAAAATATAATAAGTAAAGTAAAGGCATAACAGTAATAACTAATTTTTAACACCTGTAGATGAATTAGTAAAAGCTGACCCCATCAAGTCTCCACAGTTTGAAAATGGGCCATACTAACTCTGATGTTTTATAGTAGCCTCCTTGAAGAACTAGGTGGTTTTCTTAAATATTAGAGATCTCCACTTCTTAGGATTTTTTTTTTCTTATATTCCTTCTTGACTGCCCACACAATAACTCAAGAAATTTCTAGATGGTAGCCCATACAGTGATTACTTGTAAAAAAAAAAGTTTTTCTTTTTGAAAGGTTATAAGACCACTGCCACCTACTGTGATGCCAGTGGCAAATAGCTCTGTTCTCTCCCTCTCTCTGTCTCTCCCTCCCTCCCCCCCTCTCTCTATATATATACACACACATATATATTTATAGCCATATATACACACACACACACACACACACACACATATATATAGCCACCAGGGTTATCGCTGGGGCTTGGTGCCTGCAAAATATACCCATCATTTGCCAGGCCTGGTGGCCATTGTTTTCCTTTTTTTCTCCTCTCTTTTACTTATTTTGTTAAGATAGAGAGAATTTAGAAGGGGAGGGAAGAGGGAGAGAGAGAGAGGGAGAGAGAGAGAGACCTGTAGCACTGCTTCACTGCTTGTGAGGCCTACCCCCTGCAGGCGGAGACTGAGGGTTTGAACCCAGGTCCTTGCACATAGTAGCATACATATCCAACCAAGTGTGCCACAGCCCAGCCCAAGTTCTTAGCTAGGATTGCCCAGCCTGTTGTGTGGTATATGGTCAGAACCACAAGAAAAGAAAGGAGCATTGGAATGAGACACAACATCATCAGGTTATGTGGATGTGCCTTTGAGTGCTGGGGGAACTAGTGATCATCCTCACCAGATGTGGATGGGCTGCCTTTTGCTGTTGTTGCTTCTTGCTAGTAGCAAGACATAAAATACTGATTGAACACTTGTAATGTCTAGTATATTATTCATGGAGTACTGTGCCTAAGAAAATCAGTTATTTATTTGTGTGTGTGTGTGTGTGTGTGTGTGTGTGTGTGTGTGAGAGAGAGAGAGAGAGAGAGAGAGAGAGAGAGACCCCAGAGCACCACACAGCTCTAACAGAGATAGTGTTGGGGATCGAAACTGGGACCTTGGGCATGCAAGCCCTGTGCTCTTCCACTGCTCTTTCTTCCTGGCTAGAGGAAATGATCATAAGCTTTGCCAGAAACATAAGTCCCCATGGTCTTTCCTTTAAGGCAGTACTTTGCTTGTGCAATGACCCAACTCTCTCTCTCTCTCTGTGTCATATCAGTATTGTCAGGGAAGGGCCAGGACTGACATGACATTCCATTTTTTGGAATGTCCCTTTTTTTTTAAATATTTATTTTATTTATTTATTCCCTTTTGTTGCCCTTGTTGTTTTATTGTTGTAGTTATTATTGTTGTTGTCATTGTTGGATAGGACAGAGAGAAATGGAGAGAGGAGGGGAAGACAGAGAGGAGGAGAGAAAGATAGACACCTGCAGACCTGCTTCACCACCTGTGAAGCGACTCCCCTGCAGGTGGGGAGCCGGGGTTCGAACCGGGATCCTTATGCCGGTCCTTGTGCTTTGCGCCACCTGTGCTTAACCCGCTGCGCTACAGCCCGACTCCCGGAATGTCCCCTTTCTTTCTTTCTTTCTTTCTTTCTTTCTTTCTTTCTTTCTTTCTTTCTTGTGTGTACAGATAGCACTTCTGAAAGCTCCATCTTCTCTTTCTATTCCCACCCCCATCAGGGTTGGAGGAAGGTAATATGTTTGTGAAATTATGTTTATCACATCTTTTATTCTTTTTTAAATTTTTATTTATTTATTTATTTTTATTTTTTAACCAGAGCACTATTCAGCTCTGGCTTATGGTGGTGCAGGGAACTGAACTTGGGACTTTGGAGTCTCAGGGATGAGAATCTGTTTGCATAACCATTATGCTGTCTACCCTCTGCCCTCACATCTTTTATTCTATCGACTTAAGTATAGATTCATGTTATTCCTTAACACTACCTGCATTTTATTGTGCAGTTAGAGCTATGGTGTGGTGAATGGTGACAGTGATTTTCGAAGGGGCGTGGGGGAGTGGAGGGGAAGCCTACCTCTTTTAAAGTTGCCAAAGTGCCACATTTTTTGTTTTTACCTCTTGGTTCTACTACTTAGTGATGAATGTATAGAAAGATTGCTATAAATGTATTCTGTCAGTCTTTCAAAATAAAATTCTCACATCTGTTTTAGATCCAGTATGCGCAGATTCATTTAAACAATCTTATCACTTAGAATACTTTCATATCACGCACACATTGACCAAATGCCTCCTGAAAAATGCAAACTCGTGGAGCATACTTGATGTATGGGTTGGATTTAATGGTGCTGACGTTGTGCAGCTCCAGTCTTTGTTGCATAAGGGCTTTTTTCCCACAGGGAAACCCTTTTTGGAGAATTCTATTTTCTCTGCTAAGCGTGAGAGGAACTGTGTCTTCATACTGCCCTCTAGTGGCTGTTTTGGAGGCAGTTGGGGGAGGGGCAGAAAAGTAATGAAAGGCTCCCTCCGCATTGTGGAGAATAAGAACAGGCACACAGATTTAATTTGAAACAGCATCTAGCGTCGTCGATGCACCTAAAATAATATTTCAAGACGCCATGAAGAGTGTGATCTAGAAAGTAGTCACAGGGAGATGGATAAAGAGGGACTATCCTGTGGCTTAATGTGTGCTGACAGATGCTTGGGCTTGTCTTTGTCCCTTTTTAAGGTGCCAGCATTTCAAAATGTTGGGCTTATGCATTGTTCTGGTGGTTGACCATGTGCTGGGATGTAGAGCCACACTGGGTGAATACAGTGTGTCTGAACTGCATAAAGGAGCAGACCTCATCTTAATGAAGCTGCACTGGAGTGCATTTTTTCTTCTTACTGTTCCTGCCTTTATAGGGTAGATACATATAGAATTTACCTCAGAATTCTGCCTTATATCATTGATGCTCCACTCTCTGAAAAGAATACTCACACTATCAGTCTCCTAAAAGATGACCTGGGCTAGTTTCAAACCCTTCTGGGAAGTTTAGTTTTATGTTGAGAATCTTTTGGTCTTTTCTCTTAAGGGTGGTACTTGCAGAGAGTTTAACTGAAGTGTTAATCAATATTTTTAAAGGCTACTAAAATAAATGAATAAACAAGGTCAAAGGGGGACCAGTGGTGGCATACTGGGCAGAGTGCACATGTTGCCATGCTCACAAACTTGGGTTCAAGCCAGTAGGCCCCACTGCAGGGGGAGAAGCTTCAGAAGTGGTGGACAGAACTACAGGTATCTTTCCTCTCCCTTTCTCTTGCTCCATTCTCTCTCCCCACCCCATAGCAATGGCCATAGGTAGTGGTGGAGTCATGTAAACATAGAACTGCAACAATAACCCTAGCGGACAATTTTTTTTTTTTTTAAATTTAAAGGAATGGGCAGTTTCTTCATGGTAAACCTAAGAACTGCTCTTGCATTATTTTTATCCAAGGTGACTGAGTGGCTAGATATCATTCTTCCTTTACATCCTTGACTTTGTCTCTGCCTCAGGAAACATTATAAACATAAGTTTTACTGGATTGGGAGGGGAAAATCAGACTGGGGTTGAAGAAATATATTAACTAGAAAGTCTGTTCCATGTCCCCATTTTGTGTCCTTGGATACTGAGCTGACCACCATAAACAGTCAGAATTCAAGATCAGTTTGGTGAGACTGGGAGATTCCTATAAATGGTCCCATTGCAAATTTCCCCAAATCACAGACACTGGCATTTGAGAAACCTCCTGTTAACTCCACTGGTCTCTCAGGTCATTTCTACCAATACTGATTTTGGGGGGAAAAGAGGTAATGACCAAGTAATTTGGATGCCCATATAGTGTGTGCTTTCTCTCTTCCCATCTGAAACAGCACTTAGCACCCCCATGCAACACATGCTTACTCCCCCTTGACTTGCTCACACAGGTGGGCTGGACACTCACACCAAGACAGTCTGTTCTGAATAATAGTCCCCTTCACACATGGGGATATGTCCCATGAACCCCATTGGATGCCTGAAGTCAAAATACCTAACCATATACAGTCTGTGTTTTTTCTTTCTTTTTTAAAATTTTATTTTTAATCTTTATTTGTTTATTGGATAGAGACGGTCAGAAATTGAGAGGGAAGGGGGGATAGAGAGGGAGAGAGACAGAGAGATACCTGCAGCCCTACTTCACC
This sequence comes from Erinaceus europaeus, assembly GCF_950295315.1. Taxonomy (NCBI): domain Eukaryota; kingdom Metazoa; phylum Chordata; class Mammalia; order Eulipotyphla; family Erinaceidae; genus Erinaceus; species Erinaceus europaeus. The sequence continues at coordinate 59,628,386 of NC_080167.1, forward strand.
ACTCCTGAAACTTTCCCCCTGCAGGTGCGTGCTGAGGGCTCCAACCCAGGTCTTTGTGTTTTGTAACATGTGCTGCGCTCAACCAGGTGTGCCACCACCCAGCCCCTCTTTTTTTTTTTTTATTTATTTCTAATGAGAGAGGAAGAGATACATACTAGAGCACTGCTCAGCTCTGGCTTATGGCAATGTTGAAGATTGAATCTGGGAACTCAAAGCCTCAGGCATGAACATCTTTTGCATAACCATTATGCTATCTCCCCACCCCTCAGCCTGTGTTTGTTTCTACTTACATAGATGTCATAAATTTTAATTTGTAAATGAATCACAGCTAAAGATAAGCAGCAATACAATAGAACAGCTATAACAATATTTGGTAGTAAAAGTTAAGTGAATGTGGTCTCTATTCTAAAATAGCTCATGGTAGGTCACCCTTTTGGACCATAGTGAAATGGGGTAACTGAAACTTCACCTAGAGAAATTGCTAAGGAGCTCTATTAATAATCAAAATGACCGAAGCCGAGGTTGGGTGGAGAAAGAAAGGAGCCATTTACTTACGTGCAGGCCAGGAGCTCAGATCTTTCTGATAACTCTGGCACCAGACAAAGGAATAGCACAAGCTTATGTAGGAGGTGCAGGCTTGAGAGCAAAAAGCATCATTACAGAAGCAGAGGCTGCAAGGTTAAGGGGTAGGACTTGGACCCGTTGCTCACGGTCTGGTTGCCTTAGTTACTATTATCTTTCCTGCATAACTGTGTCTGGGAAAGTTTAGCCTCAGCATAAGATACATCTTTTAGGAGGGCAGAAGCTAGCCAGGGTTACAGAAGCTGCCTTCTCAGTAAAAGTTCAGTCCTGACCTTCATCGTCTCTACTTGTCATCACTTGTTCACCCAGTGAAGGCCCGCCGGCACTAACCACCTGCACTCTCTCAGACTTTGAGCACATTATTAACCTTTTATTATATTTTTAGTCTTTCTGTCCTGTATTGAGGCCTGCTTACAAATGCATCACAGTCATTTTATAAGCACATATTATAAACATATCCAGAGGCTAAAATCTGGAAATTTCCTATCAAAATTCACAGCTAAAGGGAGACTGTACCTTTGTAGGAAGGGAGAATGTAGGCACTGAATCTCCTAGTCTCCACCTAGCTTCCCTCTGTCTCCTGCTCAATACCTCCTTGACTCTGAGCTTCTCCAAATATCCCCAAGTGCATTGTTTCCTGGTGCCTTCCTGGTCTCTCTGAATCCCCCTAAACTGGAAGACCCAGGACTCCATTGAAGGGGTGCCCATCACCCCCAGTTCCCTCACCTTCCTGTTTTCCTACCTTTCTCCCAGGTCCCTGCCCGCCCTCCTCTCCTCCTTCATCTTCCCTCTCCTAGAAAGAAATGAGAAGAAAAATAAGGGGGGAAAAAGTGGTGAGGGAGGTATATCCAACAGTTGTAATAACTCTCAGTCTAAGTAAATGGCCTTATTTCTTCTTCCCAAGGACTGATAGAAGTGAGCCCAATAGATGCCAGCTTTGCTCTTTCTAGGAAGAAACTGATTGTAAAGAGTGATGGGCTAAACATCAGACAACCATGATTTTCTTTTTTTTATTTTTATTTATTTATTCATTCCCTTTTGTTGCCCTTTTTTATTGTTGTAGTTATTATTATTGTTGTCATCATTGTTGGATAGGACAGAGAGAAATGGAGAGAGATGGGGGAAGACAGAGAAGGGGAGAGAAAGATAGACACCTGCAGACCTGCTTCACTGCTTGTGAAGAGACTCCCCTGCAGGTGGGGAGCCAGGGCTCGAACTAGGATCCTTACGCCAATCCTTGGGCTTTGCGCCACCTGCACTTAACCTGCTGCGCTACAGCCCCACTCCCTAACCATGATTTTCATCCTGTGGCTATTGACCAAGTATATTTGTGTCTGTTGACCAACTATATTAGTTCTAGTCTCTAGATTTTCTCTTTAGTGGTGGGGAGGTGGAGCAATGGGTAGAGAGCAGCATTTGCACTTGTGAGGACCCAGGTTCAATTCTTTCCTTGGCAAAGTGCTACTCTGGTCTTTCCCTCTTCCTCTCCCTCTCCCTCTCTCTCTCTCTCTCTCTCTCTCTCTCTCACACACACACACACACACACACACACACACACACACACACACACACACACAGTAAAAGATACATAAGATTTCACTGCAGAGTAAGCACAGTGAATCTAGTCATGATCTTTTGTACCTCTGAGTGGTTACCATCTATCTGGCATCATGCAGACTCTAGAACCCAGCTTCCAGCCAGGCCTAGTTAGGATTGCTTCTTAGCATTTCCCGTCATTTATGAAAAGGCTGAGGAAGCTGTTTCCTTTGTGTTCAGCCTTCTGTTGTCATCGCTTTACCATGAATTTACATGTTCTTTTTGTGCCAGGCACTACCCAAGGCTGTAGAGTAGTAGGGAGTATGACCAAGGTGCCATAAAACTTACTAAATAAACTCCCTCTAGTTAGGGAGACAGGTAACAAGATGAGTGGCCTTTTCATTAAGGAAAAAAAAAGTTGATTCAGGATGAAATAAAATAGCAGTGTCATAGAGAAGGGGCATCACACCAAGGATGCGGAAGGGGCCATGGAGTCCCTCTGAAGAAGTGACATCTGAGCTGATGAGAAGAAGCCAGTCCTGGCAGGTGCCAGGGAGCTTTGATCGGCTGTCACATGAGAGCTTTGGCAACCTTATTAGTCCGTTAAGGAAACTCAACAGCACGCCATCTGATTGCTCTGGGGTTGTGTCCCTCGACAGCCCCAGACACAGAAGGAGACTGGTTTCCAGGCTAAGGCGAGACACCCTGCAAGTCGCCCATGGTGACTCCCATGGCTCTTGTGACGCCTGGACCCCAGCTATCAGGAGACAAGTCAGCCGCCTGAAGTGGAGACAGTTGTTGGCTCCGAATGGCAGCTAATTCATTACTGGCAGGCACCCCCCGCTTGTGAAACAGAAGGCGGCCCGTCTGGAAGTCCTATGACTGAGCAGATAGGTCAGTGAGGACTCCCCACCACTTACAGGGAAATGACATCTGATTTCCCTCCACTTTGACTGACACCTCATAACCGATCAGCAGGCCCTGAGGAGTGGACACACATCCCTCTGCCACTAGCCACCTCTCCTGAGACACCATGATGTCACAGCCACCATGGCAGCCAACACCTCCCACACGCCTCATATGACACCAGCAAGGCACATCAGTGTGACAGCAAACAATCTGATTTTACATTATTTTATTTTATTTTATTTTTTGGCAGCCAGGGAGGTGGCTCAGTGGGTGGGACACAGGACTTATATGCATGAGGCCCCAGATTCCATCCTTGCCATGGGCCACATATGCTAGAACAGAGCAGTGCTCTGGTCTCTTCCCTCCCCAACCCCATAAAATATATTTTAATACTTTTTGACTTTATTTTTCTGTAGAACGCAAAACTTCAGACATTTGTGCCAGTGGTAGAATTTATTGATACTTTCCTAATTATATGTTCTGAAAGACTCTTAGTGTCAGGCATATGCTTGAAATTAATGGTGATCCTCTCCCTCATTGCTGATAAGCTTTTCTAAATAGTATTTTCAGGAAGAGAAGAAAAAAAGAGGGGGGAAGGAAAGGAAAGGAAAGGAAAGGAAAGGAAAGGAAAATAAAGAGAGGGGGAGGAATTCTTGGCTACTTCTGCCAGTCCTGGAGTTTATCCAGACTGTGGGGACATACCAACCCTGAAGCTTCCACAGATGTGGGGCTGCATCAAGGTAACAGTTGTTTTAGACTCCATACTTGGTTATTTTAATGAAACACTCCTGCTTCTTTGTTGAGAAAGAAGTTGGCACAAGAGTTAGGGATCCTGTTCAGAGCCCTCTTAAGCTGGCCATGGAAGCCAGGAGGCCAGTTGATCACAGCAGCCAGCACCCCCCCCCAGCCCCCCACAGGCCAAGCTGAGCAGTCCTGCAATCCTCTCCTGACCACTCACAGCATCTGCTGCCAATACGTCCTGCTCAGTGTGACAGGCCGCACGAAGACATACGAAGAATCCTGCTGGTGGGAATGGTTGTAATCACTGTTAACAAACAAGGTGCTGGTTGCCAACATCACCATCTGCTCCGCCAAGTTCCCCACACTGCCCTGCATGTGGGCTCTGTTCAACAGATTTCCATAGTGTCCAAGGTCAGCCTGTGCCCACAGAGCTAGGCTTTGCAAACAGGACCTCCAGAGTGGCAAGGAGCAAGTGGGAGAAGGCCCAAGGAGTGTCGCTGTCACTGGCATCTGCAGAGACAGAACACAGACGTCCCTTGACCTGTGGAATGCATGCCTTCCACAGAAGTTGTCACATGTGAACAATTCCACTTATCCCCTGGGTGGGAATTGGCTCCCACTACAGAGGGGCACTGGGCCCTTGGAGGGAACTTCAGGAGCCGACCAGTGATGCAAGCCCAGTGGGAAGGCCTGTTCCTCCTGGGACCCTCTTGCAGCTAGAAGTCCCTTTCGGACCCCTGCAGAGTTTTCTTCTTTCATCCCTTTCAGTTGATTCAAGTCCACTAAAATGCAGTTAAGCCTTGGACAATTTGAGGGTAAAAATTCAAATGGAACTTTTGATTCCTTCTCCCCACCCCGCACCCCCAACCTCACTATTAAAAGCTTCTGTTGACTGGAGTCCTTGCTGATCACACAGTCAGTCAACACATATCTTGTGTTTATTGTTCACCGAGTGGAAGTGGGCCATCCTTCAGGCCTTCACCATCCTGAACAGCTGTGGCAAGATTCGAGGATGGTGGGTCTTGTTGTCTCAGGGAGGCAGAGGAGGAAGAGAAAGGAGAGGTAGGCATGCTAGGAGTCACTTAAGAACACATCACAGAAGGCAAGTGAAATAACTCACTTGGACTATGCACTGTGAGACCCAGGTTCAAGCCCAACCCCACCATACTGAAGAAAGCTTTGGTAGGGGCCGGCGGCGGTGCACCTGGTTACATGCATGTGTAACTATGTGCAACAACCTGGGCTCAAACCCCTGGTCCCCACCTGTAGGGGGAAAGCTTCATCAGTGTCGAAGCAGTACTGCAGGTGTCCCTCTGTCTCTCCTTCTCCATCCCCTTTCCCTCTCAGTTTTCAGTTTCCTGTCAAATAAAGTTAAAAACATTTTTTTAAAAGCTTTGGTGCTATGATCTCTTTCACTGTCTCTGTCTTTCTATCTCTTTAAAAAAAAAAAGGAAAAAGACATGCATCGTAGTTTACTTTGTGTGTGACATGAATTCTTCCACCCTTTGGTCTGGTGTCAGTGCCCCAATCACAGTCAGGCCCGTATTAGAAAAGAGAAGGCAAAAGCAGCTGGGGTAGTCTGAACCCTCTGCTGGGCTATCTAATGTCATTTGTTTACTTCTGTTTCTTCCTCACCTAAGTTGTCTACTGTGAATCCTCCTAAGAGAGCTCTCTATAAGTGAATATGCTCAGTTCAGACCCAGGTTGTTCAGAGTCAGTTCCTCCTCAGCACCAGGGGCTATAGAGAAGACTGGAGCACTGCCAGAGAGGAGGAGGTGCAGGGGTGGGCGTGAAGGGCTTCACAGAGGAAGGGTATGAACAGATATGAAGGCAGAGATGTGGGGGGAGGGGGTAGAGCTGGTGGGGGGAGGACAGGAGCTGTTTAGGGCAAAAGGAAGCTGAATGACAGAAGCCCATGGGCCTCATGTGGGACATCTCCCTGAGCTGTGTGCCCAAGCTGTATAGCTGCTTTCCCTCAGAGTTTCTGCATAGTTGCTGACAAGTAATAGTTCAAGATAGTTACTTTCCTTTGACTCTGAACATCAGTGCCAAAACACCATATTTCTTAGGCCATCCTGGGGATGGATGCTAGCATCTCCTACCTGCATGCAGTGTCGGAGCCACCTCCCTTGCCCAGTATGTATGTGTTTATTTATTTATTTATTTATTTCAGGCAGTTTCTATACTTCTATTTTTTTTTAATTTTGCTTTTGCCCCCTTTTGTTTTATTGTTGTTGTAGTTATTATTGTTGTTGTTATTGATATCATCATTGTTGGATAGGACAGAGAGAAATGGAGAGAGGAGGGGAAGGCAGAGAGGGAGAGAGAAAGACACCTGCAGACCTGCTTCACTGCCTGTGAAGCAACTTCCCTACAGGTGGGGAGCTGGGGGCTCGAACTGGCATCTTTACATGGGTCATTGCACTTCACACCACGTGCGCTCAACCCACTGCGCTACCGCCTGACCCCCAATATACTTCTATTTTTACGAGATAGAAATACCACAGTTCCCATCTACCATCATGGAGTGCTCTGTCCTTAGTGCTGTCTCATGTGGTGCCCGGGATCAAACCCAGGAACTGAACACAGAGCCTCACACATGGAAGCTTATGCACTACCTGCTGAGCTACCTCCTTAAGCCTTGTTCTTTCTTTTTTGGTTATTAGCCTTTTGTCTGATATATGGCACTTTTCCCCCCCTGTTCTCCCTCACCCTCCTCTTCCTCCTCCTCCTCTTCCTCCTTATACTCCTTCTACTCTAACAAAAAACCAAATGTGAATTCTTAGTCAAGGAATGCTCTGAGCTCTTGTGAAAAAAAGAGCTTGAATATGGTTTGGGAACAACACCTGGGAGGATCCCAAGGGAGACAGTCTATTGCTGGTGACTGAGAGGCTTTAGGCACAGCTCCCCAAGGAGAGGTGGGTGGGAGGAGGTTCTTGGAATAGCTGAGGGAGAGACTCAGTTCAGGCAGGGCCTAGGAGACCATTTGTAAACACCTGGGGCCTCATGTCTCAGCAATGGAAAACCATGGACGTTTTAAATAAGGGAGAAATAAGATCCTAGCTTCTGTTTTATCTTATTGGAGAAGGGCCTCAAGCATGCATGTTTGTACCACTCCCAGGTGACTTTTCCTCAGTGCAGATGAGAAGGAGGTGACACACAGAACCAGAGTGTTCCCCTGTCCTTTGTACCCACCATATGGTGCTGGGAATAGAACCTTGGCTCTGCACATGACAAGATGAGCATCCTGCCTGCTGCTCTATCTCTCCAGCCCTTATTTTGTTTTTAAATACTTATTTATTTATTTTCCCTTTTGTTGCCCTTGTTTTTATTGTTGTTGTAGTTATTGTTGTTGATATTGTCATTGTTGGATAGGTAGGACAGAGAGAAATGGAGAGAGGAGGAGAAGACAGAGAGAGGGAGAGAAAGATAGACACCTGCAGACCTGCTTCACCACCTGTGAAGTGACCCCCCTGCAGTGGGGAGCCAGGGGCTCAAACCGGGATCTTTAAGATGGTCCTTGCACTTTGTGCCACGTGCGCTTAACCTGCTGCGCTACTGCCAGGCTCCCTATTTTATTTTTTTTAATGTGTATTTTATTTCACATGATACAGAGAATTTCACATTGGACAGAAAGAGAGAGAGAGAGAGAGAGAAGCCAAATCACGCTTTTCATACCATTCTGGTACATGCAACACTGAAGATTAAACCAGGAATCTCAGTCATGCAAACCCTGTGATCTACCAACTGAACTATTTCCTTGGCTGCTCTAATTTTTTATAAGTAATGTATTATTATTATTTTATTTTTACATATTGGATAGAGACAAAAATCAAGAGGGGTGATCCGGGAGGTGGTGCAGTGGATAAAGCACTGAACTTTCAAGCATGAGGTCCTGAGTTGAACCCCCAGCAGCACATGTACTGATATAATGTCTGATTCTTTCTCCTTCTCCTACTAACATTCTCATTAATAAATAAATAAGATATTAAAAAAACAAGAGGGACATGGAGCTAGAAAGGGAAAGAGTCCGAGAGTTACCTGCATCCCTGCTTCCCTTGTACCAGTGTGGTACAGGGATTTGAACCTCCATCTTTGCGCATTATAACATGTATACTCAACTGAGTTCAACACCACCTGCCCCCTTTTTTTATATGATAATCATCTTAACTGAAAGATGGAGAGACTATTAAGGGGGAAGAGGAGAGACCCGTCAGGATGGCATATTAACCACAAGAGAGGATTTCGCACTGGATTCAGTGGAGTAAATGGAGAAAGGGAGAAATTTGAGGAATATGGAGAAAGAAAATAGTCAGGACTTGGTATTAAATTGGATCCATGTGACATGTCAAACTTCACTTTTGTTTACACATACCAAGTGACATAAACAGATGTTTTTAGACATTCCCATTTAGTTACTTTTTCTTTCAATTTACATTTAAACTCTTACTTTGATTTAACTCCAACTGGATGGAGGCTAATGAGAGTAAATATCAGAAAATATTTTCAGACTGCTGTGGTTACATATGGCCCTCGAATTCTGGATTTTGTAACAAAGAAGCCTGACTTCTGTCCCGTTCAGTTGGATAGTGCTGTACTAGCTAAGTAGCAGAAATGTGTCTGCAAAAATTTGACAGGCTTCCCTGTGTATTAGACATGAAGGAAAACAAAGCAGAATGTCTTGGGTTGAATTGAGAGAGACAGGATTAAGGCAATTCTTAGAACAGTATAGATCCCATACTTGAATTCAATTATTGAAAGTACTGTTGAAGGTAAGGCTAGTAACTTGATTTTGTTCACCATGAATGTCCAATCACAGTCAAACTTTTTATACTTGAGCAGAGCCATGCATAGGAAGGTGTGAGCAGGTGTACACACTGTGCAAGTTGTTCTCCCAGTTGTATAGGTCTTAGCTCTCTTTTGGTGTTGGCAGTTGTGCTCAACTGAGTAAGAGATCTGACGTTGTACTAGAATCTTTGGTCTTTTAGACAGGTAGGTTCTCATGCACCTCCCTTTAATGCCTCCATAAAGAAGGCAGAAAAGAGCAGAAGTAGAGATACAAATAATCTGAGGTCAGCTCAGCCTTTACACCTGAGAAGGGAAGATGCTAAGACCTAGCAGAAAGACTGCAGGCAGAAGCATGCCCAGGGTAATTCCTCTAATTCCAGCACCCAGTTATTTTTTTATAAACAAGAGAAACTAAAAGGATGGAATATCTCCCAGTGCACCCAACATTTCTCCACATTTCCTGATTCATAAGAAGACAAAGCCTTCAAGAATTCACTGATATCAGTTTATCTTAAATATTTCTGGCTTGTGCATATGTGCCATTAAAGTACCTCCATTGTGGCTGTCTTAACTCCCCAAATTATTTATTTATTTATTTATTTATTTATTTATTTTTGGATAGAGACAGAGGAATTGAGAGGGGAGTGGGAGATAGAGAGGGTGAGAGACAGAGAAATACCTGCAGCCCTGCTTCACTACTCGTGAAGCTTTCCCCCTGCAGGTGGGGACCAGAGGCTTGAACCTGGGTCCTCGCTCACTGTAATGTGTGCACTTAACCAGGTGCACCACCACCTGCTCCCCCCCCCCAGTTTTTTAAAGGTGAATATTGTTAATTGAAAAAGAAATAAAAACCACTCATTGACAAAGGAATCATTCATTTTAGTAGGTATGATTATAGTGATTAAAAATTGCCATTGCTTTAAGGGACTGATTGTATTAATAAATCAAAAAGAAAATTGGAAAAAAAAAGTCAAAGGAAAAAAATGAAGTTTTAAGTATACATGAATTCAGAAAATATCCCTAAGCCAGGGAGATGGAAATGCAAAAGGCTTTCATTCATGCCAAAGGCTTGAAAATCTTATGTTCAGTCCCCAGCACCACCACAGGCCAGAGTTGAACAACACTCTGGAAGGAAATAAAGAAAGAAGTGAGCCTCAATTTTAAAATCCCTGTGAAACAACTTTTTTACTTGATGTTTCAACTAAAAATAAAATTGAGATAGTTCTGATAAATACTTTAGCCTAAAAATCTTCCCTTATTCATAAGATCAAATGACTACCATATAATTGATAATAAAATAGAAAATTAAAAGTGAAATTATCTTAAGAATTGTTTAATTTACTTATTTTGTTGTCAGGGGAAATAACTCAGCTAGTAGACTAGGGCTCCTAGTTCTTTCCACACACTGAATGCACCAGAATGGTGCTGTGGCTCCCTCTTCCTCTCTCTCTCTCTCTGTCTCTCTCTCTCTGTCTCTCTCTGTCTCTCTCTCTCATAAAATAAACACTCTTTTTAAAATTTCTTTATTGGGGAATTAATGTTTTACATTAGACAGTAAATACAATAGTTTCTACATGCATAACATTTGCCAGTTTTCCATATAACAATACAACCCCCACTAGGTCCTCTGTCATCATTTTTGGACCTGTATTCTCCACACACACACACACACACACCCACAAACCCCAAAGTCTTTTACTTTGGTGCAATACACCAATTCCAGTTCAGGTTCTACTTGTGTTTTCTCTTCTGATCTTGTTATGAAATAAACACGCTTAAAAATATTTTTTATCCACCCAAGAAAGGAACTTAAATGCTGGTGACTGAGCTATCATACTGAGATGCAGGGTCTTCCAGTATTTTTATTTTTTATCTTTTTTTTTTAAAAAAATATATATGAAGAGAGAGAAGAAGAAGGAGGAGGAGGAGGAGAAAGAGAAGGAGAAAGAGAAGGAGAAGGAGAAGGAGAAGGAGAAGGAGAAGGAGAAGGAGAAGGAGAAGGAGAAGGAGAAGGAGAAGGAGAAGGAGATGACAATGACGACACACACACAGAGAGAAAGACCAGAACACTGCTTGGCTTATGGTGGTGCTGGGGATTGAGGTTAGGACAATGGAGCTTTAGGCATGAAAGCCTTTTGCATAACCATTAGACTGTTTCCCCAGCCCTCCAGTATTTTTTATATAAATAAATTTTGGTTACTTCTCATCTCACTGAATTTTAGTTTCAAGGCTGCATTCCCAGAGAAAGGGGAAAAAGGGAGCTGTCACGAGGTTGGCTCAGTGGACAATAAGGATGGACTGCAGGATGGGGGAAATGAACTGGGCATTGACTTTGCCTTGGTTCCAGTGTGGCACTTCCTCCATAGATCAGGTGAAACAAGGGAGGGAGAGGTCTTCAAGGTCAACACCAGAGCCTTTATTCCCCAGAGCAGCCTGCTTTGGTTTTGTCCTTCATCCCAGCTTCCTTCTTCCTGACTGAGACTGCTTGTAATCTCTTCTCTAATGGGACAGTCACAATGACTTCTATTCTTAAGATTGCCATTTTAGCTTTCCACAATCAATACCAGCTCCTAAGTCATATGAGGTGAGTGGGTTAGCATCATAGCACCTCTAATTGTTTTCATCAATTTGGGGCTAGTAATATGATCTTAAATAAAAGACGTTGAGATAATCACATTATTGGAGTCCCATGTTTTATTGTTTTATTTGCCTCTTTTACCAAGATGATTTAAATAGGTTTTTAACACATAAGTTGAGAAGCCAGAATAGTCTATATATCTTATTGCTTGGAGCATCTTTTATTTTTGGAAGCAGTTCGAACATTAAAGAATAAAATTAAATCATCTTCCACTCATTAAAATTAGCTTTTAATTTTTTTTACTAGTTTTTGAGTTTTCAAACTGACTACAAAGCAAGAATTACAGAGTGTGTGGTATTCTTAGACTTTCTAACTATATAGAAATCTTAACATACATAACTGTGTTCTTTTTATACTAGAAATGGGAAATTTAGCAATGGAATATACCTATATTCCTAAAGTATCTATTCCAATGCAATGATCTTATTCTTTGAAATATAATTTGTAAATGCAACCTCAGTTCCAAAATTATTTGCCAGAGCTGGCAAAATAGTTCTCTTGGATTAGTGCACTTAGTTGTCATGTGCTCTACAGGTTAAAACCTGGCCTCCACCACACTGAGGAAAGCTTGAATGATACCCCCCCCCATCTTTTCTCTCTGCCTCTCTGTGTTTCAGCGATTCAATATTGATTTAAAAATTACATGTCAACAGGAGTATAATTCCATCCTAGAGGTCTGAATCCCAAATCCCTGCATTGCAAACCTCCACAGTTCTCCCAAGGTTGCAGACATGGGTTAACTATCATCTCTACAACTCTCTGTCTAGATTTGTACGTAATTACCCCCTTTTTCTTCCAGGTCCAGTCCTCTCTTCTCCTCCAAGTCACACAAAACCTTATTACTACATCCAAATATCTCTCCCCTTTTCGTGATATTCTCTCTCTATCTCTCTGTCTATCTCTGTCTCTCCTGATGGAGCTGGAGTTCAGAGTCCTCTTCTTCCTATCACTTCTCCCCCATGGGAAATATGGATCAAAGTTGTTTTTGGGGTGAAGAAGGTAGGAGTTCTGGCTTCTGTAACTGCTTCTCCGATGGACATGGGCATTGACAGGTATATCCCAACCTGTTTCTATCTTTCCCTAATGGGGTAGGGCTCTGGAGAAGTGAGCCTCCAGGACACATTGGTGAGGTCATCTGCCCAGAGAAGTCAGGGTGGAATCAGCTTCTTGGTGTCTGGAAGGTATCTGCCACTTTATCTCTATCAAAAAATTATTTGCCAGCTTTATTTATTATTTACTTACCTATCTTGGCTGTACCCAGGGAATCATTGCTCTAGATTGATTTCTTCAGATAGAGCAAGAGAGAGAGAATGCATCCAGAGCACTGAGATTTCTTATTTATTGATATTTATTATATTTTTAATTTGATGCAATAGAGAATTTGAGAGGGAGAGAAGAGATAGAGAGGAAAGAGAAAGAGAGACATCAGCAGCAGTGCTTCTCTGCTCATGAAGATGCCACTAATAAGTAGGGATTAGGGACTTGAACACAGGTCATGGTAACACCGCCTGCCTGACCCTGAAGCTTCTTTCAGTGCAGTGGGGGCCTGACTGGAACCTGGGTGGAGTGCTTGGCAGTTTAAAACCTCTGTGAGCTATTTGCTGACTTTAAACATCCATCTACACTTAGTAATCTAATTTGAAAAGGAGGAGAAAACTAACTTAAATTAGCGGCTCCTATGCTCACTAATTCCTACTTAGGGTTTTGTTTTCCTGTGTTTTAAATACTTTCTTCGAAGAGGATTTCCTCATAAGTATTACCCAGTTGTAGTGGAATTTCTAAAGAAAGAAAAAGTCAACCTGTCTCTGTAGCCCAAAGTTGTACAGGTAGGATTTTTTTTTTAACTATGTCATTTTCCACTTTACTGGGGGAAGGGGTGCCAATGGTTATAATTGTTGACACACAAGTATAACCTCTCACCTCCACATGATGGGTGACTCGCTCTCCCAACCTAGGTCCTTTTCCTCCATCACACACCAGCACCCATGGTAGGCCTGGCCCTCCTTCCCCAGAGTCCTTTGCTCTGGTGCAATACGCTACACCCAGCCCAAGTTTCACCTTATGTTTTCTACTTAATGTCTTTGCTTCTTAATTTCCACTTTTGAGTGAGGTCATCTGTTTTGTTTGTTTAATTCATGTGACCCACATATTCCACTCAGCCCTCTGGCGCCCCAGTACTGGGTCCGTTGCATTGTAAATGGCAAAAGTCTCTACAAGTGGACTCCTGTGTCTTCTAAGCACAGCCATGTGCCCCAAAGGTCACTTCTCCAACTGGGATGAGTGACTTCCCTGTCCCCTTCTGCACCCAGCGCCATCGCCGAAGCTGACGGCATCGACCCGCTCATCAACACCCTGTCCAGCAAACGCGACGGCGCCATCGCCAATGCCGCCACAGTGCTGACTAACATGGCGCTGCAGGAGCCGCTGCGCACCGCCATCCAGGGCCATGACGTCATGCGCGCGCTGCACGGCCCGCTGCGCTCCGCCAACACTGTGGTGCAGAGCAAGGCCGCGCTCACTGTGGCCGCCACGGCCTGCGATGCAGACGCACGCGCAGAGGTGAGAGCATGCGCACACCGGCCTTCCCGGGCCCCGTGGGCCTGGCCTAGCGCCCGGCGTTGACCTTGCCCCTGCCTTAGGCCCTGCCCGGTGGGCCTGGCCCGCTCATTGGCCTCAGGTGTCTGAACTGCTGGCCCATCTCTGAAGGCCCTAGCCCTGATGGTTAGGCTCTGGAAGGCCAGTTGTGGTGGGGGCTGGGGTGGAGATAGAAGAGCATAATGTTTATGCTAAGAGCCTGAGGCTCCAAAGCCCCAAGTTCAATCCTCCACACCACCACAACATATTATATGTAGCATATAAAATATATACACATATATGTTATATATATGTATATATCTATATCTATCTATCTATCTAGATATCTAGATAGATAGATATCTAGATAGATATCTAGATAGATAGATAGATTTTTTAAGGCCAGTTGGCAGGATCTGGCTAAGAGGAGGGCAGACTCAGTCTGCCTCTCCGAGTTCTGCTTCTAAGTCCGTACACAGAGAATTGCTTCCTCTAGGAAGCCCTGTTTGTAATATCTAAACCACTTAAGACAAACTCGTGGTCCAAGGAGGGGGCGGTTAGAGCTCACAACAGGGAACCCCAACTTCAGTCCCCAGCACTTCATATTCTGGGGTGCTGTTCTGGCATCTCTCACTATCTCTCATAAAGTAGAGAAATCGTTTTTAAAAGTTTGACATGAGAGCATGGGGCTTGCGTACCTGAACCCTGAGAAGCACAGGTTCAATCCCTGACACCTCCATATGCCAGAGTTGAGTAGTGCTCTGGAGGAGAGTGAGGTGGGGGGAGAGATGTTTGAGCTGAAGAGATAACATAGTATTTATGCAAAAAAATCTTTCATGCCTAAGCCTACAAAGTCTCAGTCCCCAGTACCAGCTAAGCCAGAGCTGAGCAGTGCTCTGGCAAACACACGCACAAGTACACACACACACACACACACACACACACACACACACACACACACCAGCGTAAACATTCTGTACTTTTTTAAAAAATATAGAGACAGAGTGAAAGAGACTGCAGCACAGCAGCTTCTTTCAATGTGGTGGAGATCAGGCTGGAACTTGATCATACACATGGCTAAGCAGCGCGCTATCCACACGAGCTATCCTGCCAGCCTATATTCCACACACTTAATGCAAAGTATTTTGGTGTCTGCTTTCAGTTACGAAATTCCGGCGGGCTGGAGCCCCTGGTTGAGCTCCTGCGCTCCAAGAATGAGGAAGTCCGAAGGCATGCCAGCTGGGCTGTGATGGTGTGTGCAGGGGACGAGCCCATGGCTGGAGAGCTATGCAGGCTGGGGTGAGTGGGTGCTGTCTCCCTGACGTGGGCTCAGAGAACAAGTTTTCAATGAAGACCTGAAAAGTCAAGTGCAGACGTGTATCACAGCTAGGGCTTCCCTCAGAATAGGGCTGCCTGGTGGAGGCACCATCTTTTCCCATTCCTCCCCTCTCTCCCTCTCCACCTTCATAAAATCATCTTCAACATCTATTTCTCCACCTTTTAAAAAAGGTTTATTTCTTTCTTATTTTAGTCACATTTTATATGATACAGGATAATACAATAATAAAATTTTACATGTTTCTTTTGCAGAGCCAGTACCTCATGTATGTGCAATTTCATGCTCATAGGCTCCTTTTACATAGAGAAAAAGAAAGAGAGGAGATACAACAATACTGGGACTTCTCTCAGTGCCATAGTACCTGTAGTACCAGGGGGTTAGAGCTGGCTGGCATGCACCTAGCAAGGTATTTGCCCTACCAGGAAACCTGTGTCCTGGGCCCCTCCCTCCCTTCCTTTTCATTCATTCATTCATTCTTTCTTTCTTTCTTTCTGACACTAAGGAATGAACCAAGAAACTTGCACAAATGCAGAAGGGCTGAGTGCCCCTCCCCCAACCCATCATTTCTATTTTATAGACTCCAAGGGGGAGGGAGAGGGGAGGGAAGGAGAGAGACACTAATGCAGTGCTAGACCACCCATGGTGCTCCCAGGTGGTGCTGGGGATGAAACCCAGGGCTGAACACCTGCTGAGCTACCCCCAGGCCATGCGCATGTTTTTATTGCGATGTATTTCTTTACTAAAAACGATTAGCATAGCATTGGCTTATAAGACTCTAAGGTTTCAGATGTGCAAGACTGACACTTTGTCTCAGGACCAACACCCCAGACTGGCTTCATCCTCTAACACCCCTTCCCTGACTCCCTTTTTTCAGCCTTTAAGTGCTTTTCTTGCACTTGTAAATGCTTCTCTTTCACACCTGTCTGCTGTTGCTCAGCACAGTCCTGTTTGTCATTCAACTTTTGAGGCTAAAATCAAACACCTGTGGGCTGAGGCAGGGGTAGGGGGTGGAGGGGCTAGTTCAGTGCACTAGAGCGCAGGAGTTGCATGCCTGAGGCCTCCGAGATCCTGGTTCAGGCTCAGGCATCACCATAGCCAGAGCTGAGCAGCACTCTGGTCTCTCATGAAAATAAATAAATCTTTTAAATAAATAAATAAGCTAAAAAGCACCAGCCTTGTCTTCCTTCTCCATCTCTCTCAGTCTTTTCACCAAATCCAACATTTGAGCCTCCCCCCGCCGTACACACAGACACCTGCATGAAATCCCTTTTCCTTCCCAACTATAGGTGACTTACTTGCCTTGAACATATCAGCAAATAGAGTTGTAAGGCTCAGTAGAAAGGTTTGCTTCATTTCCAACCACTTTTATTCTTTTCTTATATCAAGTTTAGATTGACCTTTTTTAAAGTCCAATAATAATTCTGTTATTTTATCTCATTATTATTATTTTTTAATTTTACTTTTGATGTCAGGATTTCAGTGCTTCAGGCCAACATTTTCAGGTAAAAAGGCAGAGCAAGAGACAAAGGGAGAGAGAGAGAGATAGCAAAGCCCCCAAAATTCACTCAGTGTGGTGGAGGCCAGGCTTAAATCTGGCTCTGGTGCATGACAAAGCAGACTCCCTCCCAAGTGAGTTAACAGCTAACCTCTTAACTGTGCTTGAAAAAATAATCTTTTTCAAAATGTTATGTAATGCTGAGGATGGAAGCCAGGACCTCACAGCTGTCGAGCTTGAGCTCTACTTCTGAGCCAGTTTCTTGAGCCAACCTTGATTTCAGTGTTTGTAAGAGAGTAACCGAAGTACTACTCTATCACCATCCTTGGAGTTCCCTAAATGAAAAACTTTCTTTCTTGGAAAGTGTCCTTGGTAGTTATTTCAATATGGATGCCCATGTGACCTATCTGTGCTCAACATAGACACACACACACACACATACACACACACACACACACACACACACACACACCTTCATAATTCCTACAGTCTGACTTCACCTAAGGGAGCTAGTGCTGCCTTTAGATTTTTTGTCTTAGCTCTGCGTCCAGGCTTCTAGCTAGATGTATAAGTGTGAACTTAACAGTTCACACTTAGGGAGCTGCTTCCATAAAGCAAATAATGCTTTTACCTTCCTTGACAGGGCATTAGAGATCCTTGAAGAAATTAATCTCTCCTTAAGTCGAAAAAATAAATTCAGTGAGGCAGCTTATAACAAGTTGCTTAACAGCAACCTGTCCCTGAAATACAGCCAGCTTGGCTATTTGTCATCAAGTAACATCATCAGTGATGGATTCTATGATTATGGCCGGGTAAGTGGCAGCACTATATTGTATTTTAGTGTGGATGCTAATTCTTCTAATGTGGATGATAATTTCTTTTTTAATGATGATTGTCATTACACAGCAGTTTTGAGAGCTGCTTATCATAATTTATATTCTCTTGAGAATTATTTATTTTACTTTGCAAGAGAGAACAGAGGACCACTCTGTTTTGGCATAAGGAGGTGATGGGGAATGAATCTTGGACCCCAAGACAAGCAAATCTGGTATAGTACTGTTATGCTGTCTCCCTGTTCCTAATCTCAATGGACAGAAATTTGTGAATCAGAGTCTCATCTTTCAATTTTCCTGGCCCAGACATTTGCATTTGTGGACAGTTTTAACTCAAATCTGCTATCTTACACTGAAGTTACCGAGCTACAAGTCAGAGAAGATGTGAAAGGAACAGGTACAGTTTCTAGGGTTCAGAGTTAGTGATAAGATAGAAGTTTAAGCCTTGCTATTAATTATAATCTAATTGTTTGAACTAGATTGTATTGCTGGCCTTTAAAATGTAAAGAATGTTACTTTTCTTAGCCACATTTCTGCTCAGACTTTTAAAGCAGTTTACAGTTCAGCAGAATTCACTCCTAATGTGGGGAGACATAGCAAACTAAAAGCTAGAATCCTGAGGACTTTTCAGCATTGCTGCACTAGTCATGCTTTCTACATCTTTTGGAAACCAAAAACAATAGGGATAATAGAAGGAGGGGGGATTAAGACTCACAAATCCCATCTCAAAACTCAGAAACAGAAATGAAGTGCTGCCTTCAGTCAAATTGATCTCTGGGCTAAGAGTCCCTGAGATCAGGAAGAAGCTGTGCAGGAAGAAGAATGCAAAAGGAAAAAGGAGCACAGAGAGGAGCAAAAGAGGTAGTGGTGGCAGATACCGTAAAGCACCATTGAACATGTGGGCAGGTGAGCAGCTGAGGAGTGAGCTGGTAGTTAAAATGAGGTGGGTAGAGCAAGGGACTGCTGTCCTGTGTTCGATCCCAGCTCTGCATGTGCTGGGTGTTCCTCTGATCACTCTTTCTCTCCTGTGAAACTCTTATCTCAAATAGTAAAATCAGCCTCTAAAGGAAAAATGTGTATGTGTATACATGTAGACACACACATGCATGCAGACATGCACAGAGGCTTTCTTAATATACACAGTTGCCTTTTTAATGTTGTAGGGTCAAGGAGGGTTGAAATTCTAGTCAATCTTTCTACAAGTTGAAAGCACTCATATAACTGCTGTAGAGGGGTCACTGTCGTTGCAGATTCAGCCAACCCACTGGGCAAATGCACAAATATTGAATCTGCAAATACAGAACCTAAGACTAGAAAAAGAAAATGCCGTAGACAGAAGTTGAAAAATAAGAACTGAAAGGAAAACACTAAGCAGAACTTGGATTGGAGTTGGTGTACTGCACCAAAGTAAAAGACTCTGGGGTGGGAGGGAGGGTTGAATTGTCATGTGGAAACTGAGAAATCTTACACATGTACAAACTACTGTATTTTACTGTCGACTGTAAACCATTCATCAATCCCCTAATAAAGAAAAATAAATTAAAAAAAATAAAATGCCTTTAAGGAAATCTTTCCAGTGCCAACTGAAGTTGTTCAAGGGTCAAGTATGCTTCCTGGAGTGATGGTGAGGCTGAGGAGGTGAAGCCACATGCTATCTGTGCCCAGCAGTGCAGGGCCTGAGGGACAGGGTGAGCAAGGCTGGTGAGTGAAGCCCTTGTGCACTAGCTAGGCTCAAAGAAGCAGACAGCGCCTGAGAGAGTCACAGTGCTAAGTCATATTCGCAAGAAGCACTCACTCTATCGTGGTCACAGAACCAAAGATGTCTGCGATAATACATTTAAAATAAAAGGTTAGCCTGGTGGGGCTGTTAGGTAATTCACCCAGTAGAGTGCACACATTACCATGTGCAAGAACCTGGGTTCAAGCCCAGGGTCACAATATGGGAATCCCTAGAGAGGGAACTTCTAGAGGGGTGGGTTGATGTGGTGGTAGATTGATGTGGTGTCCTTCTCTCTGTCTTTCTCTCCCTCCATCCCTCCTTCTCTCTGTATCTCCCTCTATCTAGTGAAAAGGAAAAAAACATGACCACCAGAAATGGTGGAATTGTACAGGCATTGAACACAGTGATAAGCCTTGTGGTTAAAGAAAAATGGCTAACCTGAATTTTTAATTTTCTTTTTCTGCTTCCTCTAATCACCACCATCAGCCCAGGAAACACACACACACACACACACCCCACACACACACACTCTGAGACACCGCTGCTCCCGGAAAGCCCATCTCCTGTAATGATGAGTAATTTAGAAAGAAGCAGCACAACATCAGCACAAAGATGCTATAAGAAAAAAAAATGAGAAGAGCAGAAAAACCAACAAAGGAAATGAATAGTGGGGGGGAGGGAGGGGAGACACAAATGTTGCCATGGATTAGATAAAATTGTGACAAGATATATCTGTTGATAGTGTTTTAAAAATTTTCAGGAGGCAATTTCCTTTATAAAGAATTCTCTCATTCATTCAGTGAATATTGTGCTGCTAATATTGTAGATTTTCACTGTGTCAGTGAACAAAAGAAACAAAGATCCTACTCCTATAGAACCTGTGAGAGGAGACAGACAATACACAATAAACCTCACAAATAAACTGTGTCACATGATCAAGATGATCAGAGCTTGGGGATGGGGGAGTTAAGCAGAGGCAGGTTAAGGGGCTTTGTAGTGCTTCGAGCCAAACTGATGGTTGTAATTTTAGACCTGTTCTTCAATTAGACCTCCTTGAAAAGGTAATACTGGAGCGGAAATATGAAGGAGAGGGATTTAGGGAAGAAGAACTTTGAGGCTGAGGAAACAACTAATATAGACTCCTTAGGGTATAAACATGCTTGGCATGTTTTCAGAGTAACAGAGTCAATGTAGCTAAGGCTTTAAGAACAGGGAGCAGAGAATGAGAGGAGAGAGGTAGCCTTAAAAAACTGTGAGTCTTACATTGGCAAGATTTTTCTTTACTTTCAATGAGTGGAAAAACTGTGGCTGAGTCTTGATCAGAATGTCACAGTTCATTTTATTTTAAAGGATTGGGGAAAGTGTCTTGGATTGGGGAGGGGAATTTATTTAAAACATGACTGAAAATAGACCTCAGGAGTGGATTTTTTTTTTTTTTTTTCCTCCAGGGTTATTGCTGGGCTTGGTGCCTGCACCATGAATCCACCGCTCCTGGAGGCCATTTTTCCCCCTTTTTGTTGCAGCCTCGTTGCGGTTATTATTGCTATTGTTGACGTTGCTTTGTTGTTGGATAGGACAGAGAGAAATGGAGAGAGGAGGGGAAGACAGAGAGAGAGGGGAGAGAAAGATAGACACCTGCAGACCTGCTTCACCGCCCATGAAGCGACGCCCCTGCAGGTGGGGAGCCGGGGGCTCGAACCGGGAAGGATTGGATTTTATGGAATCCTGTTTACAGGGTTTTGTTTAGCCTGGCTTTAGTTATTCCCACATTTATAGTGATCTGTTTAGTAGTTACTTACTCTTACAGTAAGTTCTCCCTTATTTATATAGATGGATTTGCAAACTCAAATACTTCTAGGGAATTAAATACGTAATGCAATTGCCAAAGTAAAGCAGAAGAGATTGTGGGGAGCAGGAGAGGAACATCCTGTCCAAAGGTGGTTAGAGGTCCACACGGTTAGGGTTTTTCTCTCTCTCTCTCTCTCTGTCTCTCTTATCTGTGTGCATGAGAGAGAAAAAGAGAAAGATTGGAGGCCTTATATTCTACAATATACCTTCTTTAAATATACCCCATGCAGACAATACTTTGCAGCTCTTATATTTTCTACAGATCAGTCCTGGCACCAGACTTTTGCCTTTGAAGGAACTGTGCTTACAAGAACCAAATGATCTCCGGGCCATCCTCTTAATTAACAGCAAGACCTCTGACATGTGAGTCTCTGAGGAGAAGGAGGGATGTAGAGAAGCATTGTGTCATTTGCCCATCACCATGCAAATAAGGCTTCCCAGCATGGCATCTTCCCTCTGTGAAAGCCAGCACTCACCCATAAGTCCACAGCTCACACAGTAAAGGCCATGGCGTCACTCCACAGAGGTTCATCCTCTGACTCTGTCGTACCAGTCTAGTCGTATGTTTTTCGGCAGCCAGAAATGTGGAGCCCTTTGCTTACATGAAGTGATTTAACAAAGTCTAAGTAGATGGAAGGAAACCAAGATGAATTGTGTTTATAAATCTCCTGGATTAGGGGCCAGGTGGTGGCACACCTGGTTGCACACGTTACCTAACGTGCAAAGACCCAGGTTCAAGCCCCTGGTCCCTACCTGCAGTAGGGTGGCGGGGGAGCTTCATGAGTGGTGAAGCAGGTCTGCAGATGTGTGTCTGTCTATCTCTCTCCTACTCTATTTCTCTTTTCCCTCTCACTTTCTGTCTCAATCCAATAAAAAAATAAATAAAATTGTTTAAAAATAAATCTCCTGGATTGTATATAGGTATAATAAGATTGCTTATGTTAAAATAAATAGCAGGGTTCACATTTTTACTTCTTAAAAAACTGTTGTTGTCTCCAGGACTTTGTGCATTAGCATATTTTATCAACCCAGGTTAACTTTTTTGGAGATAGAGAAAGAGACACAGAGAGGAAGAGATACCATAGCACTGAAGCTTTCCCCACACTGTAGTACTGCCAAGTGGTGCCAGGGCTCTAATCGGGCATGACAAGATAGGCCCCCTCACTGATGAGTTATCTCTTGGGACCCAGAGCTAAAGAGTCAAGCTTCCACATCCTTCTTTAGACTAGCTATGTAGCTAGCTCAGTGTGTGAAAGCACAGGATTTTCCTGTCTGAGTTCTCAGATACTACCACAAGTCCCTTGGAACTACCATAAGCCCAAACCACCATACATCTCCTTTTTAAAAGGAAGGGGCAGGTGATGGCATACCTGGCTGAGTGCACACATTACCATGTGCAAGAACCTGAGTCCAAGCCCCCAGACCCCACCTGCAGGAGGGGAAGCTTCACAAGCAGAGAAGCAGGGCTGCAGGTGTCTTTCTCCCTCTTTATCTCCCCTCCCCTCTCAATTTCTCTCTGTCTCTATCCATTAAATAAATAACATCTTTTTCAAAGTCCACCACACAGTGCTGTGGATTTTTAAAAAAAGCCATACATACCTATGCATCTATACATTTTTGTATGACACATTTTGTAGGACTATTTCCTTTTCTAGCCCAGGGAAAACTTTCTACATTCCTTTTTGTTCTGTCTGAATCTGTCCTTCACGCCTTTACAACAGCAAGCATGTCAGCCTTAAAAGTCAGCTTCAGATTTCCAGAAAGAAAAAGTTCTGTAGGACAGAACCAGTATTGACAAACTGCTTTAACACAAAAGTAATTTCAGACACGTGACATTTCAGCTCCCCTCCTCCGTCAACGGAAGATAAGTCGTCAGATATTGGCTACGGACGAAGTATTTCTTCCTCATCTTCCTTGAGGCGAGCGAGCAAAGAAAGGGCCAAGTAAGAGTGTGGGGGAATGGTTTGTGCCTGGAATCTGTTATTATTTTACATGTGACTGAATCTGGCTGGGATGTCTTCACATGACAAGAGAAAAACAGTTATCGTTTCAGTACCGGACTGGGCTCTCCCACAGAGGAGAAGCCAGAACCTGCTTCTGGGCGGAATACTTCTCTGAGCAAAAGCACCGTGAAAGAGAAAGGACTAAGGTAGGCCATAGGTCATGGTAATGCAGTGATGACAAAGTGTCATTTCATTCCCCGCAGAGCTGGGGAAAGACTGGGGTGGCTTTTGTTGTTGCTTTTACTTTCTGCCAGTATATTGGGTTGTGGGAAAAATCATGACATGGTTTTTCTATGCAAAAATTTGATTGGCCTCAGACCTTGCTTATGCATGCTGTCACTCCTCCAGCTCATTTTTCATTTAGACAGAGAGAGAGGGAGGGAGAGACACAGAAGCAGAGAGCTGCAAAGCTTCTGCCCTTCTGCAAAGCTTCTGCCCTTCTGCCCTTGTCATAGCACCTCCCATGTGGTGGTAGGCTTGAACCTGAGCATGCAGACGCCCTAAACAGTGAACCACCTCTTTCACTGGGTGGGGTGGCTTTGAAACCGGAAGCTTTTTCTTCTGGAATCAGTATGGAATCAGTATGTTGAATCAGGCAGAATGCCAGAGCAGAAGTGTAAAAAGTACCTTCCTTTTTTTGCACCCAGTCTTTTAAAGACTTTTGGGAATTTCTTCTCCTATCTCCCAGTGGGAACTTTGGTCATTTCCATCACCAGAATTATCTTGAGTCACAATTTTGTAGCAACTGAAGACTCTTGCCTGTCATTTCAGGAGTCAACAGAAAATGAACTTTTTTTTTTTTTTTTTGGCCCTGGCACAGCTATGGCAAGACCCAGGGCTAATTGTACTGAGGGATCAGGGCAGCTCTCCTTTCTCTGCCCCTTCAGTCTAACCCCACCCCCAGCCCCAACCCACTCCCCACCCCTCTACCATCCTGCTCACAGTGCCCCTCAAATGGCACAGAGACTGAGGAAAGGGGACGAGGACAAAATCTTCTTGTGACTGAAACAATTACAGTGTGGCTTCATGCCTTTTAGGTTGGAATATTGTAGACAGACATTCCCCCTATTTACATTTTTCATAAATAACTTTCATTGTGGCAGCACTGGTTTTTAACATTATATGTTTCAGGTGCACAGCATTGCATTCCACATCTGGATCCGTTACATTTTGATCCCCACCCCAAGTCTAATTTCCATTACCCACCCCCAACCCCATGCCCCCAGCACTGGCCTTCCTTTGCTCCCACCTCGGACCCCATGTTTAGCCATTTCTTAACAGTTTTCTTATGGATACTTTCCTGAAGTCTTCCCCAAACTACTTGGACTTGAGGCCACCCTCCACAACCTTAATGATTATACACTTGCACCCTTCAGAACCACTGTGGCATTACAGGCATTTTAGTAATACTTATATTGAGAATTTTTTTTAGGGGGAAAAGAAGGTAAGGGCTGGGTAGATAGCTCATTGACTAGGCTGTGTGACCTCCCATGTGCAAGGCCCAGATTCAAATCCTGGTACTACATGGGTGTGCCAAAGCACCTAGGAAGCTTCAGTACTGTGATGTCTCTTTCTCTCTTATGTCTCTCTCTGAATGAAAAAGTTCTTGGGAGAAGTGAAATTGCACATGTCAGAAGCAGCTCTGTACACACACACACACACACACACACACACACACACACACACACACCCTAAATGGAGACCATCTGCTGAGGTCACCTAAAGGGTAAGAGTTTGATCTCCTCCTTGGTTTCAGAAATGTTTACTTTGTACTTCTGACTCTATTTTATTTTTCTTAATTTATTTTTTATTGGGGGATTTTACAGTCCACAGTAAGCACAACAGTATACATGCATAACATTTCCCAGTTTTCCACATTGCAATATAACCCCCACTAGGTCCTCTGCCATCATGTTCCAGGACCTGAACTCTCCCCCCACCCCAATCCCCACCCCGGAGTCTTTTACTTTGATGCAATACACTAACTCCAGTCCAAGTTCTGCTTAGTGTTTTCTTTTCTGATCTCATTTTTCAACTTGTGCCTATAAGTGAGATCATCTATTTTTCATTGTCAGTCACGGTTGCTAATTGTTCTGATCATTGCTTCTAATGGGTTCCTCTTGATGTAGCTCACACTCCGTGCTGGCCCCTTTCCTCTCTCCCTCCCACTTCTCTCTCACCCTTTACTTTTTATGCTGCATGGGTTTTGGACTGAGAACTCCATGAGGACAAGCCTTGTGATTCTTGTGTTTGAAAATGCCAGTTGCAACCCCCGCCCCAACTTCCTGGCCAAATGCCGAGTATGCTCATCAGAGAGTGATTCTCTTGTTTCTCCTTGGTCAGTTACCTTCTTCATACTTCTTCCCTAGGCTTCACTGAAACTAACAAGTCTCATATACCCTCTAAAGCTTTTCCTCGAGGGGAAATTGCTCACCTGGTAGAGTGTAGGACTTGCATGCCTGAGACTTCCAGTTCTACCCCTATGCTGCATACAGAGAGACTTCTCTCTCGCAGCTAAAATTCTCTCTACTTCACATGAAACACATTAAAAACAACAACAACACATGGGTCAAGCAGCGGTGCATGGTTGAGTACACATGTTACAATTTATAAGGATTCTGGTTCAAGTCCCTGGTTCCCACCTACAGGGGGACTTCACAAGCAGTGAAGCAGTGTTGCAGATGTATCTCTCTCTCTCTCTCTCTCTATCTCTATCTCTTCTTCCTCTCAGTTTCTCTCTACCCTATCAAAATGAATTTTTTTAAAAAGACACTATCCTTAGAATAAATACTTCCTATACCCTTTATTGAGCTGTATTACAGGTTCTATCTGCACCTCATTCTTTTCAAACCATTTTCATAAATATTAACTTTATTGTACTTGAGTTTATTACACATACTTAAAAGTTTATTGTTTCTCTGTCTCCTGTTTCAGATCCTTCCAATCTGTTTATCTCTGGAGCCCTTTAGATCTTTACAGCATAAGTTTAACATTCCTACGACTCAGATAAATCTTGATCTCCATCATATAATGATTTCCTAGAACATTTCTGGTTTCCAAACAATTCCTTAAACCCTCTAATATTACTTGTCTTTCTGATTTGCTTTCTCCCTTCCTCCATATCTTGGCTAGCATCAAAATTCTTTCAGAAATAGTTACTGTGTCTTACCTTTAAATACCTTCTCATCTTCTTTATTTGAGTTTATCTAGTCAGCAAATACTTAAGGGAGCATAAATGAGGAACCAAAAAGTTCCTCAGTTGAGGCAAGAGCAAAGAACCTGTGAGAAAGTAGACAACAAACAAGAAACACACACTCTTCTAAGTCCAGGGGGGAAACATCAAATCTCCACTTTGTAAAATATTCCCTTCCTGGAATAAATTTGATGAAAGAAGACAACCAGCTGTAATAGAGTTTAGTTTTTTTGGGTTTTTTTTTTACATCGAACTCCTTGTTTCTTCATCACTCAGGGACAGTTTATCAAATGCTACTTGGTAGTATCATTATTTTTCACACAGCAACATCTCCTCACCTAGACTGAAACCCCAAATGGGCTGGAGTCACGATTAGTACTTCTCCCAGCTGTCTTGCCCTGTGGTGTCAGAGAATTAGCAGGTGATTAAACTCAGAAATTAAAGTCTGACAGATTCTTTACTGTTTACCTACTCACCTACTCATTCATATCCTGATACAGAAAGTGGCCTCACTGTTTTGGGTTCCCAGAGTAACTCTGTTTTCTGATATAATTTTACTAAAGTGAACAGTTCTGTTAGCTCTAGTCATAAAATGAGTTTCTTTCCTAGGATTCATTTTACAGGAGCTAGTGTTGCAGTTTCCAATCTCATGTTTCCATATTTATTAAGAAATGAAATTGATTTAAGTATTGAAGTCTTTATTAATACAACTTGGCAGACTTCATGGGAAAGAAATCCAAACGAAATACTCCTATTTATAGCAACAGGAAACAACAGCTCAGGGGCTCTGGTAAATTTCTCTCTTTAATCATCCTAATACATTTAGCCCAGTGTCCTGGCTATCATCTTCTGCATGCCAAAGCATTCTTCTTACTTCAGGCCACACATGTAATGAGAAATATCTCTGCTTTGTTTTCTGGGTAACTGAGGAATCACAGGATGAGCGCTCATAAAGCTGCCCTGGAATTGTAGAAGACCTACCTATGCTTCCTGCCATTGTCACTGGCCTTCTTAGTGTTGGCTTCTATCTCGTAAAAGTCTTAACATGCCTGTGAAGATTTCAGTTTATTTATTTTACATGAAAAAAAAGGAAAGGAGTTAAGATGGCCTATCTGGGAAATAACAGTTTTGCTAAGAGACTTTATCATAAACTATCCATTTAATACATCAGACACTCACATGACTTAGCTGTAGCATATATGGTACTGAATTAGAAAATATAAAACTTTGAAGGTAAAAATATAGCTCACCCCCCAGAATATGGGCCTTGCCATGGGCATGGACATGTGGGAGTGTCATGGCACCGGGAGAAGCAAAGCTCCTGCGCTCTGCTATTTTGTCTTTGTCTGTCTGCCTCTCACCCCCTCTTCCCTCTCCCGCTCCCTCTTTATCACTGAAAAAAAAAATGGAAAAGTCACCTTAGGGATGGTGAAATCATTCATATGTGAGATGCTGATGCCAGGAGAGAAGAGAGGGAGGGAGGGAGAAAAGGAGGATGGGAGGGAAGGAGGAAGGACCTTTTCTGCTGGTTGCAGAGTTTTGTGTAGTTTGACAACAGCGATTGGTGAAATTGCTTTAATTTTCCCTCACCCTGTATCATGCTCACCTTTAAGTTACTTTACCACTAATGGAACAGGATGCTCAATGTGTGTGATTACTTTTAAAAAAAAATTTTTATATTTATTTATTTTTCCCTTTTGTTGCCCTTGTTTTTTATTGTTGTTGTAGTTATTATTATTGTCATTATTGTTGGATAGGACAGAGAGAAATGGAGAGAGGAGGAGAAGACAGGGGGAGAGAAAGATAGACACCTGCAAACCTACTTCACCACCTGTGAAGTGCCCCCCCTGCAGGTGGAGAGATGGGGCTGGAACCAGGATCCTTCCGCTGGTCCTTGTGCTTTGCGCCACGTGCACTTAACCTGCTGCGTTACTGCCCGTCTCCCAAATGTGTGTGATTACTTAAAAGAGACACCTCCCTCCCTTAGTCTAGCCCAGTGCTCTTGACTTTCATATAAGGTAGAGAACATACACACACACACTTCCTAGTCATGCTGTTATGTTATAACATGCTATAAGTCATGCTGTGTTATATGTTATCATGTGACAAAGCTGCACCCAAGGAAGTCAACCATGATTCACAGAGACTCAAGCTTGGATAGAGGAAGCAGGCCTGTCCTGACTCTGGTTCTTCCTGACTCATCACGTCCCAGTCAGCTCTGAGGACTACCTTCCTCCCCTGGTGTTGGCTGGGGGTAGCTGCCATGCTCAGAGAAAGCTGCACAGAAAAGCATGCAATGAGAAAAGGCAGCCCAGTACTAGCTCCTTCTCCTACCTGCCTAAAACTCGACTTCTCTAAAACCCCCCCCATCAAATATAATATGGTAAAAAAGAAAAAAAAAACTGTATCAAGGAAAGTTTTCAGCAAATGAGACCAGGTAGACTGAGGTAAGCAGTGTTGGATGCAAAGTCAACTATCATTTTAGCTTTCTTGACTTCCTGACAACCTACTTTTAATCTCGTTGTTCTCAGTAAGGTTACAAAGTAAGAGCTGCTGCAAAAGGTGCTGTCTCAACAAGGTCAAAGCCCACCACAAAAAAGAAAAGAAAAGAAAATCTGGCCTCAGGGCTGGGCCACCTGGTTAAGCACACACTTTACCATGCACAAGGGCATGGGTTCAAGCCCTGAGCCCCTACCTGTAGGGGAAAAGCTTCACGAGTGGTGAAGCAGTGCAGCAGGTGTCTCTCTGTCTCTCCCTCTCCCTCCTTCTCCTTCCCTCTCAATTTCTCTCTCTTCTATCAAATCAAATAAAAGTAGAGATGTGTTGTGAATGAAAAGAAAAAAAGAAAAGAAAACCTGGCCTCAAAGGCCAAAGGCCAAAGGCCATGCAGAGCAGTGTAGTTAAAGTAGGTATTTAAGGTAAGTGTGTGATAGACATTAGAGGCAGCAATTCTTTTTTAATTCTCAAATGAAGTGTTTATTTACATATTCTTTTATTATTATTATTTTTTAAATATGTATTCCCTTTTGTTGCCCTTGTTGTTTTATTGTTGTAGTTATTATTGTTGTTGATGTTGTCGTTGTTGGACAGAACAGAGAGAAATGGAGAGAGGAGGGGAAGACAGGAGGAAAGATAGACACCTGCAGGCCTGCTTCACCACCTGTGTAGCGACTCCCCTGCAGGTGGAGAGATGGGGCTCGAACCTGGATCCTTCCACCGGTCCTTGTGCTTTGCGCCACCTGTGCTTAACCCGCTGCGCTATCACCCAACTCCCTATTTACATATTCTTAACTGGAAACATTGAGAGGTAAAACAGATCAGAACATGATGGTCTTACTAGAAGGAGTTCTATAGTTCCCCTTAAAATATAGTTCCATTGAAAGTAGCTACACCCCTTGTTCCCTGTGCTAAACTACAGAGTGGGTGGGAACTATGGGGGGTGGAGAAAGGATAGTGAGGGGGGACACCCACAGCCTCCCCAACAGTCTGCACCCCTGGAAACTTGGTCTCCTTTTTCCTTTTCTTTCCTTTTTTATTTTATTTTATTATTTATTTATTTTACCAGATCACTGTTCAGCTCTGGCTTATGGTGGTGCAGGGGATTGAACCTGGGACTTTGGAGTCTCCGGCATGAGTCTCTTTGCATAACCATTATGCTACCTAGCCCCACCCCTTTCTTCTTATTCTCCCCCACCCCTCTCTCTGAGACTTTCATAACTTCACCTTCTTAAAAAAATTGTGATTAAATAATGGTTTACAAATTTTTAAGATTATATAGGTATCGTTCCACATTGTACCCACCACCACTATTCTGTAAACCACCTCCCATCACACCCCTCTTCACCTCCCCCACCTCCTTTCATTCACTCTTAGACCTGACCTACTGCTCAAGGTCAGTTTTGGTCATAATGGTTGCCTCTCGACCCACCACTGACTGTGGCTGAACCCAGAATCAGTCTCTCTCTCTCTGCCTCTCCTTCCCTAGGGTAAAAGGATAAAAAGATGCTGTCAGGCTTACTCTAGGCCCAGTGTTATTTCCCAGCACTACAACACTGCATTAAAAAATAAGTAAATGGGGAGTCGGGCTGTAGCGCAGCGGGTTAAGCGCAGGTGGCGCAAAGCACAAGGACCGGCATAAGGATCCCGGTTCGAACCCCGGCTCCCCACCTGCAGGGGAATCGCTTCACAGGCGGTGAAGCAGGTCTGCAGGTGTCTATCTTTCTCTCCTCCTCTCTGTCTTCCCCTCCTCTCTCCATTTATCTCTGTCCTATCCAACAACGACGACAACAACAATAATAACTACAACAATAAAACAAGGGCAACAAAAGGGGATAAATAAATAAAATAAAATATTTAAAAAAATAAGTAAATAAAAAAACCCTCTAACAAGTAGAAATAAAATAATGATGCATGTATTTTTAGATTTCTTGTATTTTTATTTGTTGGATAGAGACAGCCAGAAATTGAGAGGGAAGGAGAAGATAGAGTGGGAGAGAGACAGACAGACACCTACAGCACTACTTCACCACTCGCAAAGCTTTCTCCCTGCAGATGGGGACCAGGGGCTCAAACCCTTGTGCATTGTCACATGCACATTCAACCAGCTACACCACTGCCTGGCCCCACAATGATTCATTTCCCTTCTGAAGGAGAGAGAGAGTGAAAGAAACCACAGCACGGAAGCTTCCTGCCATGCATTAAGAGCTGAGCCTGAACTTTGGTCGCTCAAATGACAAACATTGCATTGTCCAAGTGAGCTCTTCACTGGCCCAATTCTGTGGGTTTAAAATATATTTTTTTGTTTACAGAGAGAGAGAGAGAGAGAGAGAGAGAGAGAGAGAGGGAGGGGGAGGGGGAGGAGGGAGAGGGAGAGGGAGAGGGAGAGGGAGAGGGAGAGGGAGAGGGAGAGGGAGAGGGAGAGGGAGAGGGAGAGGGAGAGGGAGAGAGATACAAAGAAAGAAAGATACCAGAGCACTGCTCAGCTCTGGCTTATGGTGGGGCTCAGGATTGAATCTGGGACCTTGAAGCCTCAGACATGAAAGTATTTTGCAGAACCATTATGCTGTCTCCCCAGCTGAAATTCTGAAGCAGAGATGGGTATAATGATCTCATAACCAAGATGCAAAATAATTCCATCAACCTGGAAAACCTAACCTTTGGCATTCTCTAATCTGTTCTGTTTAGTCTTTTTTTTTTTTTATAATGCCATGTGAAAAAAAAGTCTTGCAGTATTAACTTCTGAAACTGACTTCCTGCATTAAGTATAATGCCTCTGAGATTATTCCAAATTGTGTAAATTCATAGTCTATTCCTTCATATTTCCGAGTAGCATTTCATCACACTATGGATGTCAACTAATATCAAGTAGTATTTCATGGGTGTCCTGTGATAAATTCATTCATCTGTTGAAGGATATTTGAATTGTCTCCAGTTAGGGGCATTACAAAGTTATTATAAATATTCATGCACAGGTTTTTGTGGGGATGTAAGTTTTAGTTTTTGGGGGGTAAATAAATGGAAATTATATTTCTGGGTCATATAATAACTATGTGACACACGTGAGCTTTTCCAGTATAGTTTGAGCAGTTTGTATTTTCTCTTTTTTTAATATTTTACTTTTCCTATTAGAGAGAGAGAGACTGAGACCAGAGCACTGCTCAGCTCTGGCTTATGGTGGTGCTAGGGATGGGATCTGGGACCATGGAGACTCAGGCGTGGAGTCTTTTACATAACTATTTTGTTTTCCTCCTTCGTTCCTTCTTTCCTCCTTCCTTCCTTCCTTCCTTCCTTCCTTCCTTCCTTCCTTCCTTCCTTCCTCCACTTCTTTTTTGCCTTTTATTGCCACCAGGATTACTGCCGGGGTTTGGTGACAGCACTGTGAATCTACTTTTCTAGAGGTCACTTGTCCTATTTTTTTTCTTTCTTTTTATTTTATGAAGAAATAAAGAAATTGAGAGGGGAGGGAGAAATAGGGAGAGAGTAAGAGAAGATACCTGCAGACCTGCTTCACAGTGCATAAAGCATCCCCCTACAGGTGGGAAGCCAGAGCTGTAACCTAGGTCCTTGTACATGGCAACGTGTGTGCACATAACCCAGTGCACTGGTGCCTAGCACTCCGAATTTTGCATTTTCATTTTATCTGAGAGTTTCAGGTGCTCCAAATCCTCACTAGCAATATATATGCTAGAGTGTATTTTTTTTTTAGTGATTTAATATTGATTTACAAAGTTACAAGATAACAGGGGTACAACTCTCCCAACATTCCCATCACCTGAGTTCTGGACCCCAATCTCTCCATTGTAAGCTATGGCTGTCCTCCCAAGGTTATATATATGGATTAACTGTTATTTCTACAACTATCTGTCTATAATTGTATCTATTTGCTTTTTCTTTTTTAAGGTCCCATCTTCTCGTCCTTTCCAAGTCACATATACACCTATTACTAATAGGGACATTCAAATGTCCCTCCCTTTTTCTTCCTCTCTCTCCAGTTCCAGATGGAGTTGGAGTTCGGAGCCCTCTGCTCATCTTCCCCCTATCATTTCTCCCCCATTGAGAGTATAGATCAAAATTATTTTGGGGGAGCAGAAGATGGGAGTTCTGGCTTCTGAAATTGCTTCTCTGCTGGATATGGACATTGGCAGGTGGATCTATACCCTCAGCTTGTTTCTGTCTTTCGCTAGTGGGGTAGAGCTCTGGAGGGGAGAGGTTCCAGGACCCATTGGTGAGGTCATCTGCCCAGGGAAGTCAGGATAGAATCATGATAGTGTCTGCAACTTAGTGGCTAAAAGTTGGCAAGATATAAAATGGGGAAAATGGTTAATGAACAGGAAACAAAAAGTAGGAGTAGATGAGATGAGAATAGGGATCTTAGGGTGGAAAGAAGCTAGCAAGTCCATTTTAGGCCTGTTCCTGGGGGCCCACGACTCTCATAGTTTTTTGCTTGAGTTTGATAGCTAACATGGAGTTAGATTAAAATATTGTCTGAAAAGATGGTGTCAGATTAGTGAAAAGGGCTAGAAAGTTGGATTAGGGCAGAGAGTAACTCCCATTCTTGAAAAAAAAATCTGTGAATAAAATAATTTATTTATTTATCTATTTATTTTTGTCTCCAGGGTTATCACTGGGGCTCAGTGCCTGCACCACGAAAGCACTGCTCCTAGAGGCTATTTTTCCCTTTTGTTGCCTTTGTTGTATATTGTTGTTATTATTATTATTGTTATTGCTGTCATTGTTGATAAGACAGAGAGAATTTGAGAGAGGAGGGGAAGACAGAGAGGGTAGAAAAAGATAGACACCTGCAGACCTGCTTCACCACTTATAAAGCGACCCCCCCTGCAGGTGGGGAGCCGGGGGCTTGAACCGGGTTCCTTACACTGGTCCGTGCACTTTGCGCCATGTGTGCTTAACCCACTGCACTACCGCCCGGCCCCCTAAAATTTCACTTTTTTAAATACAGAGTAACCCATGAATTTTTGTGTCATGCTTGTGCAGAGTCCATGCTAAACCCTATATTATTCCAATTTTAGTAGCTGTGCTGCCAAAACAAGAACCAGAATGTGGTTTTTATAATGTAATATTGAAAGCTGATCTCTCTTACACAACTATAAAATTCTATTAATGTCATTGAGAATTCGAAGATGCTTGTCTAGTGTGGTGAAGGCACAGTGCTGTCTCTCTGTGGTGATCCTCAGATCAACCCAGCACAGTTTAGTGCTCATTCATTGTGTGGTGTTGATCACTGCTGTTTATTCTCAAAGGAAAGGCCGAGGGAAAAAGGAGGAGGAGAAAGTGAAGGAAGAGGAAGAGGTTGCAGCAATCCCCAAGCTGCCTGGAGAAGGAACCACAGATAAAGAATGGTTTCCTCCTTCTGATCCTGACTTCTGTGTTTATGTGCACGAGGTGACCAAATCCATACTCCCCAAGACCAATATTAGGGATCAGATTGAAGCTCTTGCAAAGTAAGTTGTCTGTATGTAGCCATATATTTTAATTTCTGAAAAATGCTTTTTATTTCAGTGGTTTGCATTTTAACCAGTATTCAATTATACCATAACAAAATAGAGCCCTACAGCCCCATGCCTCTGCCTCTGAGTAGAACTGCAATAGTTTGCAAAACAAACAACAACAACAACAACAACAACAACAAAAATCTCAGCTTCCATTTTAGATCATGTTTGTGCTAAGAATCAGAACCAAGAACTGGAAATTGCTTGATGGAAAGTGCCCCAAAGCCACTGCACACATCTTTCAATGTGATCCTAAACAAGTTATGAATGAATCTAAAGTCTGAAAATCAAATCACCCCCAAGGTAGATGAGGTCTTCACCAGGGAATAGGATACATGGAGAATTCTTTCTTTTTTTTTAAATTAGTGATTTAATAATGATTGACAAGATTGTGGGATAAGAGGGGTACAATTCCATACAGCTCCCACCACCAGACTTCTATATCCCATCACCTCCATTGGAAGCTTCCCTAGTCTTTATCCCTCTGGGAGCATGGACCAAAGATCTTTATGGAGTACAGAAGGTGGGAAACCTGGCTTCTGTAATTGCTTCTCCTCTGGGCATGGACGTTGACAGGTCTCTCCATACCACCAGCCTGTTTCTACCTTTCCCTAGTGGGGAAGGTATCTTTGGAGGTGGGGTTCCAGGATACTTTATCAACTCACAAGTTAGTTTCCTATGCAGCAGCTATTCCCTGCTTTAGTGGTGTGGGTCTGCCATTTTGTGTTCCATATTGCTCCAAAGTAAGAGTATTATAAGAGCTGGTCATTTGGGTGGACTGGGTGAGTTTAATAAACCAGGGAAGCTGCCTTCTTAATTCTGCCATTTCATTCAGTCCCACTAAGAGAAGGCTCAGAACTTTCCCTAAGAGCTCTAACAGCTTGGGAATCGCCAGTCTGGAAGCAGCGTTGGTGACTGACACTAACCAGTAGGTGAACGATGGATGGTGTGACAGCTGCTGTCTCCATGGGAGCCTGTCTCCACTCCAAATAGAAGGGAGCCACAGTCATCAAGGCTAGATGTGACAACTGCAAGAAACCCAGCCGCCAGATCATTGACTTCTTGTCAGCCAGAACTGGAAAGAAAGCGTTCTTTTGGTGATTGAACTTTCTCTGATGTCCTTGAGAAGTGATGACTCAAACAGATTCAGCTCGGTTCAGCATTTGTCAAATTTCCTCTTCCTTCATTCCTGTCAGGAATTCTTCCCATCAGTCACACGTAACTGTTTTTTCTTTTAAGTCAGACCCACATCAAGTTAGAGATGCAGAGATTTTTGTCCTCATGTTTTTGTTTCCTTAGTACTTATTTACAGCAACACATGGCTGTTATCTGTCCAAGACCCTTCTCTTATTCTTGTTTGTTTGTTTGGTGCTGAGAAATGCACTACACACCAGGTGCCTCTTCAGCTCATTAGTTTCTATTCTACATACAGAGAAAGGGAGAGAGACTGAGACCAAAGCATCACTGTGTCATCATGGAGTTCCCTTTGACGCCATCCTTGGCACTCCCACATTCTGTCAGAGATCAAACCCAGGGTCTTACACACAATAAACTCAATGCGCTTTCTCCCTGCATCTTGATCTTCTTTGCTTGGTTCAACACACAACCAGATGAAATGCTTCAAGGTTTATACTTGTGTCTCTGGTCCAGGAGTGTAGCTGGCTTAGCTGGTAGTGGATTTTTTGCAGGTTGTATTTACTAATTTCTCCAGTGGGAGCCTCAGAGTAGAGGAAGCCCACAGGGAAAGCACACCCCACTCACCTCACCTTCCCTCCTCACCTGTGAGCCCAATTTCCCTTTGTACTTCATCTCTTCTCTAACTTTAGCTATCTCTAAATGAAAAAAAGTAAGATTTAAATGTAAAAATTACAAGTTGAAAAATATTTTTGAGTCTAAAAGAATGTCCTATGTGTCTTGTCTCTGAGTTTAGTTCCTCTGAAGGAGGATTGGACTTCAGATTAAAACATTCACAATTAAGATAGAATGTCTTAAGAGTAAGATAGAATGTCTAATTGCGTCTGGTACAAGTCCACTGTGATACTGATTTGTAAATTGTAAATATTGAGCTACTTAGCATTCACTTATAGAAACAAGGGCTATGGAATTGTGCTAAGTGGAATTGTTAATACTAACCTATTTATAAGTGCATTTTAACATAAAACAAACAATAAAAAATCAGAGAGAATGTAGTTTTTACAGGTACATATAGTTACACTCAAGGCATCCAAAGTGAAGCACTAAGCTTGACTGATTTGCTCTCAATGTCATTGACACAGGTATGTGGCAGAAAAAATGGGTGGCAGAATTCCAAGAGACAAGCTGCATGATTTCAGCTGGGAACTTCATATAAGTGAGCTGAAATTTCAACTAAAATCCAATGTGATACCAATTGGACTGGTCAAGAAAGGAATCTTCTACCATCGAGCTTTGCTTTTCAAGGTATTCAAGCTGTCTTGCCCCATTTGCTGTTAGAAACATTTCATCATTATCATAACAGAGTGAGTCAGGTACTAACATTCAACCAGACAAAACTGATTCCACTATTTAAATGTACTTACATTTGATCTCTGTGTGCCTGTGTATATACCCACAAACCCATATCCATGTCCTTATATTCACCAGACTGTTGGAAGCAATATTCATGCAGCAGGTATCACACACCCACTGCTGGTCAAAATCTTCTCTAGGGCCTGAGGATACAGACATACCAAACTCATCAGGACCTGCATGCTAGGGGCACCTGTGCCACACTGTGGGCTACAAGGTGGTGTCAGTTTCAGGGAAACAAATGATATAAAGACTGAGTATTAGAGGTTCAACAGGATTCATCAGGTGAAGAGTGAAGGCAAAAATATATACTAAGCAAAGCAAACTTTATTTTATAAAATGGAAATATTGATAAGACCATAGGATAATAGGGTTACAATTCCACACAATTCCCACTAGCAGAACTTCATATCCAATCCCCTCCCTCAATAGCTTTCCTATTCCTTATCCCTCTTTATAGACCCAGGATTGTTATGGGTGTAGAAGGTGGGAAGTCGGGCTTCCGTAATTGCTTCATCGCTGAAGATGGGCATTGACAGGTCTATCAATACTCCCAGCCTGTCTCTCTCTTTCCCTATTGGGGTAGGGTTCTGGGGAGGTGGGGCTCTAGGACACATTGGTGGGGTCATCTGCCCAGTGAAGTCAGTTTGGCATTGTGATAGTATCTGGAACCTGGTGATTGAAAAAGAGTTAAGATATAAAGCAGAATAAGTTGTTGACTAATCATAAACCTAAAGACAGGACATTACAGATGAAGATTTGGGGTCTGCATTTTGGAAAAAGCTTGTTGGTCTATTTTAGGTATATTCCAGGGGGCCCATGACCCTACTAGTTTTTGCCTGAGCTTGACATCTAACATGCAGGTGACTTAGGTTATTGTCTGGGGAGATGGTGTCATAGGTGGAAGAAAAACTAGAAAGTTGGATCAAGGAGGAGAGTAGCTCCCAAATATGGGAAAATATATAAATATTATTAGCTGTAAACCGCATCTATTTGATCTGGGGCCCATAGTCAGCACGGGAGCCTATGTAACCTCTGCATCTCTGTAGGTCTGAACTAGCATTCTGTGGTCACAGCTAGGAACATTCCAGGCTGCACTAATTTTAGGATCCATCATCCTTGGGTGATAGGTAGAGTATGTTATCCAACCTCCCTTCGGAGAATGGAACATTCCCTGGCCTTCTTGATCCACATTAAGGGCAAGGTCCTATAGGGGCCCACAAAAGGGTCCATTATGTTGTTCCTGATGGAGATGACCAGTGACAGTGGTGAGAGGGATCCACTAGAGGTCTAGGCCTACCATGTCTGTGTGGGAATCCCAGGATTCCCTAACCAGGGCCCCAGGTGATAGGTTGGCCTGATAGTGACTAAAGAGTCATCATTAAAGTATGCCAGTCTCTTGCCCTTATTCAGCTTTTGCAGTCCTTACTTTGACAAGGTTAGCTTTGGAGTGACTGAGGGAAGTGTAATAGAAAGTAGGTAAGGAGGGTGTCTAGGTCTAGCTTTCCTCTTGCAGGTGGGGGTCAGGGGCTTGAGCCTAGGTCCTCGTACACTGTAATGTGTGCACTTAACCAGATGTATCACCACCTGATCCAAACTTTAAAAATGTTTAACCAGAGCATTGCTGAGCTCTGGTTTATGGTGGTACAGGGCACTAAGAGTTTTAGGCATGACCTCAGAGTTTTAGGCATGACCACTGTGCTCTCTAGCCAGCTCTATTGACATTTTTTAAGTGGCACTAGAGAATGAACTGGGGGTGGGGGGAGGCTTGTACATGTGTTATACTGTAAAACCATCTCCCAGCTCAATTATTCTATAAGGGAGGAAAAGGAAAGACACCAACCACCACTCCACTATCCATGAAGCTCCCTCTGGTGCTATCTATAGTGCTCCAGTGAGGTGCCAGGGCCTTGAACCCAGAGCCTTATGCATGGCAAGGCATTCACTGGACCAGGTGAGCAATTTTCTGGTCCTAAACATATAATTCAGACAACACAATTCTTGCCTTCTGGATCTAGAACCTTCTCTGAGCACTTATTTTACAACAGCATTCACAGCTCTAAACACTTAACTCATTTCTTCCGTACAGTCATCCTGTGAGGTAAGGGTGTGTGTGTGTGTGTGTGTGTGTGTGTGTGTGTGTGTGTGTGTGTGTGTGTGTGTGTGTGTGTCTGTGTGTGTGTCTGTGTGTGTGTCTGTGTGTGTGTGTGTCTGTGTGTGTGTGTGTGTCTGTGTGTGTGTGTGTCTGTGTCTGTGTCCTCCACCATTTCAAAGATGAGGAAGCACTGAGAGGGTGATCTATTTGCTTCAGGTGACAATAGCTGGTAAAAATGACTGAATCAAAATCCGAACCCAGGCAGAGTCTCTTGTCCACTATGACACGGTCAAGGTGCTCCCATGTTGTTTTTAAAAACTCAGCGTCAGGGCAAACTGAAGAGGCAGCTTCCAAGGAATACAAGGAAGCCCCAAGGAGGGAGGTGGCAAGCAGCCTGAGAAGGATATGGACACTCACAGTTCTGCTCCACACACACACCCAGCCCCCCACTCATGTCTCACAGAATAAATGGACCCAAAGTCAGTCCCCACCAATCTGATCCCTACTCTCAGTTCCAATGCACATCACACCCAAGAGCAGGCTAGATTTGAGGGAAGATTGATAGATAGACTCATGCTGCAGCCAGTGGAATGGCTTTGCTCTAGAGATGTTATTCATCTTGTGCTGATACAGTGCAGTGGAACTGCCTAGAAAATGTCACTTCCCAGCAGGACCTCCACAGAGATTCTGACTCCACAGACTGTTAGGAACAAGGGACCTTAGCACATTTCACTGCTCCTCTCACAATATTGCATCCCCTACCCCCCACCTCCTCCCCAAGTGCCCCACCCACTGCAAGAGTTATCCATTTCATTTCATCTTTAATGCAAGTAGGTCCTAAAACTTGAGCTATTTATCCACCCCCTCCCTCCAAAACCTCTCTGGGTTGATCAGTTTTTTTTTTTTCACAGGCCTTGGCTGATAAAATTGGCATAGGCTGCTCCCTGGTTCGTGGGGAGTATGGCAGAGCTTGGAACAGAGTTAAGTTGATGAATGAATCTAGTAAGGGGGTGATTGGGGTTCCCCCTCCCCCTGAAAACTACATCGTTGACCTAATGTTCTCTCCGGGGACTCTGATGAAGCTAAGGAGCAAAGACGCAGATCTGTACCGATTTCTCTAGACTGTCAAGTGGACACAAAAGAGGCGCAAGCAAGAAATGTATGTGTGTGCTTTCTATGCAGTTCACTGGTTGATTTTTATTTCTTGAAATAAAAGTATTGCAATGCTCTCTCAGTGTCAAAATGAGGAGGCTTGAGTGAAACTTGGCCGTGCTTCTGATTTTACTCTTTTGGCAAGAGTTCAGTCTGATTAGATCATTTTCTGCTTACTGTTCCCCGTGGAAAACTGATTATTGTCAAAATTAATCCTCCCCACTGTTTCCTACGGAGCATCTCTGCCCTGGGGGACTTATGTATGAAAGGACCCAGTTGCTGTTCCCAGGACAAGTCTGTGGTCTCATGACCATCATTCATCCGCAGAACATTCTAGAAACATTCAGCTAATTAAAGCTGCTTTTAAAAAGTGTCTTAAGTCACCTGATCTTGCTTCCATAAAGTGAGGCTATAAATCATTTTGAATATTTCTAGATCTATTTTAGCATCACAAATTCTTTCTACAGTATTTTTGTTCAGATTTCTTTAAACTGATCCTTAAGAACACCACTTAAAATGTTTCATTGGGTTAAAAATCATTTCTAAAAGCTTTATCCATAAACTTTCTTTGTCTTTTCTGTGTTAACTTGGAAATATGCCCTTAATTAAAAACCACTGTGATTTATATGGTGTAGTGGTGTTCACAGAATTTTTTTTTTCTTTTTAGTTCAGCTGAGAAGATAGCGCAGTGATGATGCAAAAGACTTTCTGAAGTTCTGGGACCTCAGATTCAGTCTCTAGCACCACCATAAGCCAGACCTGAGCAGTGCTCTGGTTCGAACTAATTATGATGCTAATAATAAATTTAAAAATAAATAGTTTAAATTCATGTAACTTAAAATTTCTTGTTGGGAAAACTGTGGAACCTAGAAGTAGAGCAAATCTTTGTTGAAGAATTGCATTTTAAGCAGGAAACACAGAATGGGGGCTGGAGCGAGAGTCCAAATGGCGGGAGAAGCTATTGGAGGTAATTCTCAGCCAAGCTATTAATATAAGCCAAAAGCTTACTTGTATAATCATTTTCCTGGAAGGCTTTTTGAAGTGGACTTGATTTTAGAAATTAAAACTGAGATCATTCTGTCTGAATCTATTTGTAATTTCAAAGAATCTGTAAGTCTTGATTTCAGGACAAAGTGGTTTTTATCAAATGGTGTAGTAATTATATGTATCATGCAATTTCATGAATTAGAGTATGGATTATAGGATACTAACCAGCCCAAGCATTTTCAAATTTGTTTTGAGCCAGGCAGCACTTAAAGTGGTTTTTCTAAAGATATGTCAGATGTAATAAGATAAAAATAAATGAAAAACAGCCTTAAGTGTAGAAGAGAAAGTTCAATGAGGTCAGGAAATAGCTTAGAATTCATATGAATCCATAAAAAAAAATCTTATGCATTTGTTCGAAGTGAGTGACAACTTGACTCTAATCCTCCTAGTAGCCAAGACGCAGGGACATGCTATCAGTTACATGATTTATAATAGGATCCACTAGCTGAAATATAAAGCTGTTCCTCAGGAAGAACAAAGACCAGGGACATTCCTCCTTGGCAGGACTGTTCACACGACTAATGTAATACAGAAATAACATCTGTGCTGAAGCTGCAGCCCAGCAGTAGAGGACATGCCTTCCCTGTATGAGGCCCTGGGTTCAGTCTCCAGTACCTCACACCCAAAAAGGCATTGATTGCTTTGGAGAACAAACCTAGTTAAGTTCTGGAAAGAGTTTCCATAGGTCAGTGACCAAACAGCAGGATGGAATGGAGCAAAAAAATCTATGCAGAGATTTTTCATCTGGTGCACACCAGACACATTCTTTATTATCATATTTTTAAAAAATCAGTTATATATGTTGTCTCTCTAACTAGGCTGTAGCTAATTATTATATAGGAATTGAATTAAATTATATTCTCAAATAGGTCCCTGAAGTCTGTTCTATATTATCAGTTAAGAATAGAGTCAGAGGGAGTCGGGCTGTAGCGCAGCGGGCTAAGCGCAGGTGGCGCAAAGCACAAGGACCGGCATAAGGATCCCAGTTCGAACCCCGGCTCCCCACCTGCAGGGGAGTCGCTTCAGAGGCAGTGAAGCAGGTCTGCAGGTGTCTTTCTCTCCTCCTCTCTGTCTTCCCCTCCCTCTCTCCATTTCTCTCTGTCCTATCCAACAATGACAACAACAATAATAACTACAACAATAAAACAACAAGGGCAACAAAAGGGAATAAATAAAATAAATATTTAAAAAAAAAAAAGAATAGAGTCAGAGGGGGTTGGGCGCAGTGGGTTAAGTGCACGTGGCACAAAGCACAGGGACTGGTGATCCCGGTTCGAGCCTCTGGCTCCCTACCTGCAGGGGAGTCGCTTCACAGTTGGTGAAGCAGGTATGCAGGTGTCTATCTTTCTCTCCCCCTCTCTGTCTTCCCCTCCTCTCTCCATGTCTCTCTGTCCTATCCAACAATGAATGACATCAACAGCAACAATAATGACCACAACAAGGCTACAACAACAAGGGCAACAAAAGGGGGAAAAATGGCCTCCAGGAGCAGCGGATTCATTATGCAGACACTGAGCCCCAGCAATAACCCTGGAGGAAAAAAAAAAAAAAGAATAGTCAGAGAGGACAGGTAGTGGCACACCTGGTTGAGCGCACATGTTACAATGCGCAAGGACCTCGGTTCGAGCTCCCTATCCCCATCTGCAAGGGGAAAGCTTTGCAAGTGATGAAGCAGTGCTGTAGGTGTTTCTGTGTCTCTCTTCCTCTCTGTCACCCCCTTCCCTCTTGATTGCTGGCTGACTCTATTCAATAAATAAATAAATAAAAATAATCAATAATAATAGAAGAATAGAGTCAGAAAGCTGAGTAGTAATTCAATTTATTGTAAAAAAAAAAAGAAAGAAAGAGAAAGAAAGAAAGGAAACATATTCAAAATAGCAGGAAAGAATTGTACAATGCTTAGCAGTAGGTTTCAAAAATGAAAGTGGAAACAGTACCATTTTAGAGAGCTCTGAATAAATGAAGTTACACATCATTTTCCTTGATAGAAAACTCATCAAAATCTTCAGCGCTGCCCATATCAATATACACATTTAGTATAATTTCAATTAGAATCCCCAAATACTTCCTTTCTGGAACTTAACAAATGATATCATTATCATTTGTATGGATGAATGACAGTATATAAATACCAATATTATTTTGAAATAGGAATTGTCTCTGTGATATATCAAATATATATTAAAAAGCAATAAGTAAATTAGTGGGTTAAAGGCATAACAATATTTAAAGTCTAGACACAGGTCCACTTAAATAGATAAGGGTTAGTTGTTTTTTTGTTTTTTGTTTTTGCCTCCAGGGTTATTGCTGGAATTCGGTGCCTGCACCACAAATCCACTGCTCCTGGTGGCTATATTTTTCCCTTTTGTTGCCTTTGTTGTTTTATTGTTGTGGTGGTTGTTATCATTATAGTTGTTATTGATGTCGTTGCTGGATAGGACAGAGGGAAATGGAGAGAGGAGGGGAAGACAGAGAGGGAGAGAGAAAGATAGACACCTGCAGACCTGCTTCACCACTTATGAAGTGACCCCCCTGCAGATGGGGAGCCGGGGCCCTGGCTGGAACAGGGATCCTTACACCTGTCGGTCCTTGCTTGGCGCCATGTGTGCTTAACCCGCTGCGCTATTGCCCGACACCCAAGGGTTAGTTTTATTAATTCATTTGTTGTTGTTGTAGTGATTATTTTGCTACCAGAGTTTTCACTGAGACTTGGAGACTGCACAACTCCACCATTCCTATTGGTATTGTTCCATTTACTTTTGTGTAAGAGAGAGAAAATGACAAGAGAACTATTTAGTTCTGATATGTAAGATGCCAGGAATTGAATCTGGAACCTGACTCATCCAGTTCTGTACTCTGCCACTGAGCTAGAATCCCAGCCCAGTTGGAGTTTAGTGCTGATAGAAATAGTTTCTCTAGGGAGTCGGGCGGTAGCACAGCAGGCTAAGCACACGTGGTGCAAAGCACAAGGACCGGCGTAAAGCGGTGAAGCAGGTCTGCAGGTGTCTGTCTTTCTCTCCCCCTTTCTGTCTTCCCCTCTCTCCATTTCTCTCTGTCCTATCCAACAACGACAACATCAATAACAACAACAATAACTACGACAACAATAAAAACAACAACAAGGGCAAAAAAAGGGAAAATAAATAAATTTAAAAAAAAAAGAAATAGCTTCTCCGGGGGTTGGACGGCAGTGCAGTGGGTTAAGTGCACATGGCTCAAAGCTCAAGGACGGGCATAAGAATCCCAATTCGAGGCTCTGGCTCCCCTATTGCAGGGGAGTCGCTTCACAGGTGGTGAAGCAGAGCTGCAGGTATCTGTCTTTCTCTTCCTCTCTCTGTCTCCCCTCCTCTCTCCATTTCTCTCTGTCCTATCCAACAACAACAACAACATCAATGGCAACAATAACAATAAAGACAACAAGGCAACGAAATGGGAAAAATGGCCTCCAGGAGCAGTGTGTTCGTAAGCCCCATCAATGACCCCTGGAGGCAAAAAAAGAGAAATAGCTTCTCTGTCC
Organism: Erinaceus europaeus; assembly: GCF_950295315.1. Taxonomy (NCBI): domain Eukaryota; kingdom Metazoa; phylum Chordata; class Mammalia; order Eulipotyphla; family Erinaceidae; genus Erinaceus; species Erinaceus europaeus. Next base: position 59,672,952 of record NC_080167.1, read on the forward strand.
AGAAGGGAAATCAGTCTGTCCAGTCAATGAGAATATTATAATCTTGGCAGGGAGGACTTTTTAGTTTTCTGTTATTTTGTTAAAATAACAAAGGCACAATCAGGGAAGACTTTTTCTTTTCTTTTTTTTTTTTGCCACCAGAATTATCACTGGGGCTCAGTGCCTACACAGCTCCACCATTCCCAGTGGCTATTTTTTTTTTATAATTAGCAAGATCTAGGCTTTTAAAGCCAGGGTAGAAATACTTTAATAATAGAAGTCAACGTGACTTCAAAGTACAGTCTTCAAAGTGTTGGGTATGAATATATTTATTTTTAATAATGAAAAACTCACAGAGAACCATAGGCCTGTTTCATCTGCCAATAAATAAATGACAAATCAATTTTAAAATAACAGCATTGTTAGAGGAGGTCAAAATTTTTATTGCAGTGAATTTACATATAAATTCAAAAAGCCTTTATTGTTGAGAGGTAATATAATAACAGTGGTTTAAAAAAATAATTTAAAAGCCAGGCTCCAGAGTCCGAGGTGAGATTAAATTCTACATCTACTTATGTAAATTCTTACATCTACCTGTGTGACCCTGGGAAAACTACTCCACCTCTCTGTCCCTTCCTGGTGTGGAAAGTGCAGATGAATAATAAATTGCTGTGTGCCAGAGACTATTCTGTGCTTTAGTTTGACTCTGCCACTAACATAATGATATACAGGGATTAATGCAATCATTTAGTGAGTGAGAAAACTTAAGGCCCAAAGAAATGTCTTACCCCTAAATCACTCAGCTAGTAAGTGGCTGCTTTGTTTCTGTTTGTTGGTTAAGATGGAGACCGAGAAGGCAGAGAGACACACAGAGAGAGAGAGAGACTGAGAGACTACAGCACTGAAGCTGTCTTCGACACAGTGGGGCCAGGCTCAAAGCTGGATTAAACACATAGCAAAGTAATGCACTATCCAAGTGAGCTCTTTCACCAGCCTGTAAGTGGCTGTTTTAATAAATGTCATTCTAATTTCCCTCCATAGCTTAAGCCCTCAATATAAGACTGTGTGTGTAAATGCCTGGGGACAGGAAGAGGTGTGTGTGTGTGTGTGTGTGTGTGTGTGTGTGTAGCTTTCTAGTCTAAGTTCATATAATGTCCTGGTCCTACCTCTGCTTGAGCATATTTCCAGGAAGTTCTTTTCCATGTGCATTGCATTATAACACTGTGGAAGTTTTAGATGTGCACCATTACAAATTGACATCTGTATATACTGCCTGAGGTCACCACTAAAAATCCAATCACGTCTTTCACCACACAGCTGAGCCCTTCACCTGATTTACCCACTCCTCTTCCCCGTTCCTTTTGACAATTTGGCCTTGCAGTCTGAAAGTTTGTTTTTGTTAAGTTTATTCATTTGTTTCTTTATGTACGCATAGGACTAGAATCATTCAGTGTTTGTTTTCCTCTGCCTGACTTACTTCACTAAGAACAATAGCCTCTCAGTTCGTCCATGTTGTTGCAGATGGCAGGATTTTCATCTTTCTTATAACTGAGTGGTCTTTCGTTGTGTGTGTCTACATACCACACCCTCCTTATTCACTCATCAGTCTATGGACACTTAGGTTGTTTCTGAGAATTCCTTACTCATTTATTTTTAGGTCTAAGGTGAAAATATGTTTTTCTTAAAAGACTAGATGGAAAGTATTTTATATTTTTAAGGCCAAACAGTCTTTACTGCAACCACTCAGCTCTGCTGTGATAGAAGTAAAAAGCCACGGATAATATCTAACTGAAAAAACTTTATTTACTAAAACAGATGTTAGTCAGGTTTGCTTCCTGGACTGGAGGATCAACCATTACTGTCAAGGATGAGCACTTGAGGTTACAGACTTGCAGAGGGCCTTGCTTTTCTTAATTGTGTCCCCAGGCACCATAGCTGACCGTTCAGGGAGATTCTAACACTGGCATTTTATCTTTCTTAGTGTCTCTAGTTTCTAAAATGGATCTACTTGACATTAACCCATTGGATGCCAAAGTAAATGATGATGTTTTTGCTTATTTATTTTTCAACAAAGATATCGGTAAATGTGGCCTAACTGAAAGAAAAGAAATTTTTCTGTCTTCTGAGTGTGAAGGGCTTGAGGCTTCACCCTGGTCGTAGCTAACTGCCAGTTGCCTGGTTGCTTTCAGAAGACCTGAGACTCCTAGATGGGAAACAAAGGGTCATGTTACTCAGTGCCCAGCTAGCAGCATGAGGCAGCAGCATGGGCCAATTCTCCTTGTTCCCAAGTTTCATGGGAGCAACAGGGCTGGACCCAGATGGATGACTGCCAGTGAGGTGGGTTGGGTTACATGAGAGAAATGCTAAGCTTTACAAATGCAGTCTTTCACTATAGACAGTAAGTATACCTGCCCTTCTCACCAGAGGGAGACACTGTGTCTTTTAAAGTTAACAGCCTTGAAAAGATAGTCTAGAATAAAAAGCACTCAGGAAGCCTCTATTTACAAAATTTACAGAAATGAGTGAGACTCATAATAAGTTGCTTTCCCAAAGAGTCACCAGTTCTTAGAATATACAAGTCTTTATGGAATTTCCTACCTACCACATAGAGGTAATTGATACATGGTTATGTGAATTCACCCCAGTCAAGGTCCCTGTAATTATACACAGACTTCAAATATACACATGTATGAAATTTTATTTAAATGTATTTATACTCATGCAGCTAAATTTCTTTCTTGTCAGTTCCAAAGGACTTGTTCTCAATATCATTCTACTAATTGTGTGTCTATGAGTTCAAGTCCAAATTCAAATCAAGCCTCACCTTCATCCTTAAACTTCCCAAATGCCCTTTGCCCTTCTAATGACCTGATAGATGATAGATAGCTGGATAGGTAGATAGTTAAAATATATATAGATGGAGACATTAACCTTTAGCTCTCACTTTGACATTTTCCCATATGCTTGCTGCCCAGTACTCCAGTAGGCAAGCATAGGCCTTGGATTCAGAGAATTCAGGTTGTGTTTGATTCTTCCTTCTCCCACTTAACTGTGGGCAGTGGAGTGAATGTCTTGATTTCCTCGTCTTTAAACGGGGCTGCAGTAGTTAGAACAACCTCAGGTTCGCTCTGATAAATATAAGTGCATAGAATGTAGTTAGAACAACCTCAGGTTCGCTCTGATGAATATAAGTGCATAGAATGTACTCAGAATAGTACTAAATATAGTAAACATCTGGCAACTGTTGGCTGTTATATTTTGATCTCTCCCAGTGAGACAGAGCACTATTTCAGGTCTGGCTAACACCTTCTGACTGAGTTACTAGCATAGGAAGAGCTTAGTAATTGCTGACTATCTTCAAACTGACCTTGAAGATTACACATGGATTTTCATTAGTTGTCATTGGAATTTTCTTTCCTTCTTTCCTACCTTCTTTTAATTGTCACAAGGGTTATCACTGGGGGCTCTGTGTCTTCACACAAATCCACTATCCCCCATGACTATCCCCCCTTTTTTCTTTATTTGTTAGGACAGAGAATAAAGAGGGAGAGAGAGACAGAGAGAGACAGAGAGAGAGAGGGAGACCTGCAGAACTGGCTTTATTGCTTATCAAGTTTTCCTGCAAGTGGGGGTTGGGGGCTTGAACCCAGATTCTTGTGCACAGTAATGTGTGTACTAACCAGGTGCACCACTGCCTGGCCAATTAATTCTTTTTATTTACTGGATAGAGACAGCCAGAAATCAAGAGGGAAGGGGGTGATAGAGAGGGAGAGAGACAAAGAGACACCTGCAGCACTGCTTTACCACTCGCAAAGATTTCCCCCTGCAGGTGGGGACTGGGGGCTCGAACCTGGGTCCTTGCACATTGTAATATGTGCACCTAACCGTGTGCACCACCACCCGGCCCCCCTAGAGCCTTTTGATAAGTTATGTACTGCCTTTTAGTGCATAGGATTTGAGAATCCCACAGCTACTTTCAACTTGTGCAACAGAAAATGCTCCTCCTTTTTGGAACTTTAGTGTCAATAACAGTTCCCATTATGCACATGTTTTGACCCTCAGTCCCAACACCATTTCTGTCCCCAGGGTGTCCATCACCTGTGTGTGACTGCTTGGGTAAACATGGACAGAGCATTGGCTTCATGGTCTGATGATTTCATCTTGCAGCCTGACCCAGTTTGCCTGTGGTCGTGAATTCCTCATCTTGCATTTTCTCTTTGGAAGAACCATTAGCTCGTGTCATTGAGACTCAATTAGTCTTTTTTCATATTTTTATTTCTTTATTATTGGATAGAGACAGAAATTAAGAGGGGAGGGGTAGATAGAGAGGGAGAGAGACAGAGAGATACCTGCAGCCCTGCTTCACCATTCATGAAGCTTTCTCCCTGCAGGTGGGGACCAGGGGATTGAACCTGTGTTCTCGTGCACTGTAATATGAGTGCTTAAGCAGGTGAGCAACCACCTGACCCTTGAGACTCAATTAGTATTAAGGCCACTTCGGTTCTTGTTAACTTGCCATTGATGCATAAGGTTCCATAATGTCTCTGATCTTTTCACCAAACAGACCTCAAAGGGGAGACTCACCAGCAACTGCCTGATGGACCTTTCAGTGTTGAGCGGCTATGTCTGACCTCAGTGTAGGGAGATGAGCATTGTAGGTTTCTTTTCCCACCCCTCGGCGGTATCAGCCACCAGTTCGACTCTGATTATCTTGAGAAAGTCCCAGTTTGCTTTACACAAGAACAGCTGGCCAACAAATGGAATCAAGCACTTTTAAGAAGTCATTAATCATACTGATGAGAACAGCTGAAACAAACAGTGTTCTCTCTAAGTACTTACATATCTGACATACAAATCAAGTGATAGTCCAATTAGTTTATTTATAGGGTTCCTTTCTTTGAAATCTGAGTGAGTGTCTGTCTTTCCTGTTGATTCCACAGACTTGACTTTGGGGAGAAAAAAAACTTAAAAAGACCCTCAAACGAATGTTTTCATATCTGTATATCAAGCCCCTTATCTGCTAGCCCATAGTTGCTATACTCCATACATAATTTTCTAGTGTGTGATTTCATTTATTTAGCATCTCAGGAAAAAAAAATTCACCTCATTTTATTAACATGAATAGGAGAGAGACCATCAGGCAGAGATAAGCTTAGATCTTACAGAAAGTTTGGCTCATATTCCTGTATACAATGATTTAATTCTCCTTTGGGAATCAAGATGAGAGGGAAAAATGAACTGTTGATTGAGTGAGAAGAGGTCCTTTATGCTGTCACAATTTTCCCTGGCTAGCTAAGACAATGGTTAAAAAAAATTAAATGGAACTGAGAAATGTGCTTTAGAAATGGGTATCAGAGCCCCACCAGAAGGAATAATATGGAACCAACCCTGGTGTCAGGAAATCCCTCTCTGTGCTGGGAGTCAGAATTGTTGGAAATACAAACATTGTTGAATGAATTTTAAATAAACAAAAACCATTAACAGAAGAGGTGACTGGAGAGACAGCTCAGTTGGTAGCATATCAGGCTTTCATGCCTGAGGTTCCTGGTTCAATCCCTAGGCCACAAGTACTGGAGTAGGGCTCTGGCTTCTCTCTGTGTGTGTCTCATGCAAACTCTCATGTATAGTAAAATGAAATCTTCTTTAAGAGTGTACAGGTAAGTTCCCTCTTCTCTGGCATACTCTGTAGGAAATGAGAGCCCTGAGACTCAAGGTTGGTATGTCTGAGGCTGTCACACATGCAGAGGATATGCACATGAGTCTGAAATCCCACAGAAAGGAAATGAAAGAATAAGGTCTGGGTGAATCTCTTAATACTGACCATCTGACTTCGTATAAACTTAGCTTTTGCTTCACCATCATGGTTTTGGCAGAACCCTGACATCTGTCCTGGTTGGGGAGGAGGGTGGGACCTTAGCATAAGTCGCTCAGGAGAGATGCCAAGTCTTGCCCTCAGTCCACCACTGGCTGAGCTTCAGAACCTTGAGTCAGAGGCCCAAGAAAGGACACAGTGCCTTCCATGTGAATATTCATCATGTGGCATTGACGTCTAAGTCAAAGACACCATCCAAAAAGAACTCAAGAGCCCATTGAGTGTGACTAGAACTAGAAACCCCTCCAAAGACGGTCAAGTGAATCTTGGCCAAGTGCCTGAAAGTGTTCCCTCAGTTCATTTCCATGTGCCGGGTCTCCAGGCCTAAGGCCAAGCTGAGATTTGTGATGTATTGTTCTTCAGTGGTAGTTAAAAAAAAAAAATTAGAAACGTATTTTGAGAATGTTATCTATTTCTTATTCTGGTTTGGGTAGAGTTTTATTTTTTTCTTAATTTTTCTTATAATTTTTACTTATAAAATGGAAACACTGACACAACCATAGGATAAGAGGGGTATAATTCCACAAATTCCCACCACCAGAACTCCCTATCCCAATCCCTCCCTTGAAAGTTTTCCTATTCTTTATCCCTCTGGGAGTATGGACCAAGGATCATTATGGGGTGCAGAAGGTGGGAGGTCTGGCTTCTATAATTGCTTCCCCAGTGAACATGGGCGTTGGCAGGTTGAACCATACTCCCAGCCTATCTCTCTCTTTCCCTAGTGGGGCAGGGCTCTGGGGAGGCGGGGCTCCAGGACACATTGGTGGGGTCATCTGCCCAGGGAAGTCCATTTGGCATCATGGTAGCATCTGGAACCTGGCGACTGAAAAAGAGTTAAGATACAAAGCAGAATAAATTGTTGACTAGTTAGTTTTATTTTTAACCAGAACACAGCTCAGCTCTGGTTTATGCTGGTGCCAGGGATTGAATGTGGGATTTCCCAGCCTGAGGCATGAAAGCCTGTTTCTTAAATGACTGTGCTGTCTCTCCAGCTGCTGGTTTGGGTGGTGTCTGCTGATCACAGGGTGCAGAACTTGCTGCTCCGAAAGCTGTGCCCTGCATGTTGCAGATTCCTTTCTGGCTGCAAGATTTGGAGAAACAGAAGGTGCAGGCAGGTCTCCCCCAAAGCAGAAGATGAGACCCCAGAATACCTGTAAGAAGGGAGCAGCCGTAGTCCGAGGACTGAGGGGCCCTGAGAGGAAGCCCACCAATCTGACCTAAGTTTCGCCACCTTTCTGTCCTCAGCTCATGCTCTTTGGTCCTCTCACATCTACCCCCCAACTTTGCACACTCAGCAAACCTACTAGAACAGCCCCCCGGTTTTACTTTTCTCAGGGTTTCCCAGGTAAATGCAAAGCTTTTATGAACCACACTTGCATGCTTTTTTCCTTGTTGATTTGTTGTTATCAGTCCAATTTATAGGATGACAGACAGAAAAACCAAACTTCACTCCTGCATCGCAGGAGCTGGCTGTCCCTCCCCTTGTCTTTCTACATTCCAGCCAATTGACCCAATAAAGTCCTCAGGTCTTGAAAATATTTACAGGACAGACTCTAGAGGGACCCCAAGGACCAGTTAACATGTTATTTTTATTCTTTAAAGCCACAGAATCCCCCCCCACCTCCTACCTCCCCATCCTAATTACAGATGTAAATTGTTAGCTCATTATCATTAGCATAATGCTTGGGAAGGTATTTTATTATAATTACTTTTTAAAACTTCTGGGCATGGATGTAAGCAAAAGTAGAAATGACCATTCACCTGCTCAGGGAAGGAGACATCTTGGGTGGTGTGGGACATGGGGCCCAAGCCCAGCTCAGCACCTCCTTAAGTGAGGGCCTGAGGCTAGGGACTCATGGGTCCTTGGCATTTTTTTTTTTTTTTTTTTTGCTCAGAAAGTGGCAACAACAGCAGCTCCTTCTCCTCCCAGGGTTGTTGTGGTGTTTATTGTGTGAATAAGCAGAAAGCAGCTAAAGCAGTGTGCACCTGGCATAGAAGCCCCCAGTAAATGGCAGCCCCCCCCCAGTGCTTTCATGCCCATCTCTGGACCCCAGATCTCAAACAGAATCTGAAGAAAGAGGGGTCTGGGGCATAGGAATGGTTCCTGACCCCTTTCCATTTAACCAAGGTCAGGGGTGGATGCAGAGAGATCTATCTGCCCATCAAATTACTTCCCTGGCCAAGCCTGAAAGCTTGGGAAGGTGAGCTGAGGTGAAGACAGGTATGAGTGACCCCCAGCCTCTAAACTTTTGCATCTATAAACAAGTAGAAACAAACCTAAATGGTTTCTGACAGTCCTGAGGATGATAAAAAAAAAAGTGTCTTTTTTCTTAAAATAAAAACCTTTCATTACTGGGAATCAGGAGCTCAGACAGGGTTCCCCTTCTGCCCCTCTCAGAAGAGGAAAAGGAGGGGCAGGTGTCTGGTTCAGGACACTGACTGAGTTCTCCAGGAATTCTGCCCCACAAGGCAGGAGCAGAGAGCCTCAGGCCTGACCCGAAGACACCCAGAGTGGCCGCACCAGGGTGTACCTCACAAGCTCTGCAGGGCCAAAACTGATTTGCCAACCCACCTCCTACCCTTTCATCCCAGTGCCCACCACCACTGCGACATACTCCAGTCCAGTCAGAGCCCATCCCCTGGGCCATCAGTTCCAAAATTATCTTTCAGGGGGCTGGGTGGTGGCATACCTGGTAAATAAGTACACATGTTTCCAAAATCATCTTCCTAGTACAAACTCCTCAGTGAGGATGTGGCAGGCCCCATGTAAGCCAGCTGCATTGGGCAGAGAACATTAGCACAGGGGTAACCCATGAGACTTGCCTGCGAGAAGTCCCAGGTTTGACCCCAGGAACCACTGATATCCAGAGCTGAGCTGAGTGGTGCTCTGGTCAAAACTAACTTACATTTAAATTGTGTGTGTGTGTGTGTGTGTGTGTGTGTGTGTGTGTGTGTGTATACATTTTAAAGACATTCAAAAGGTGGTGCAGTGGATAAAGCATTGGACTTTCAAGCATGAGGTCCTGAGATCAATCCCTGGTAGCACATGTACCAGAGTAATGTCTTTTTCTTTCTCTCCTCCTTTCTCATTAATAAAAAAATAAAATAAAATAAAAACATGAAAAAGGAAAAGGGGGCAGAAGAGATAGCATAATGGTTATATAATCATGCTCCAAAGTCCTAGGTTCAGCTGAGCAGTGCTCTAGGGAAAAAAAGTAACTAAATTAAAATAAAGTTAAAGCCGAAGCCTAATGAATGACTCTTTAGCAGTGAGGTTTCAGATATCAGTGAGCATACATGAACCAGCTGTTTAAGGGATATTCATTCATCATAAAGAATATGGGAAACACAGCCAGAAAGAGCCTTTCTACCTACCACAGAGTGTCCGTGTCTTAATATTTCTGTATATTCCTTTCTAGAATATTAACCAAAACTTTTTTTTTTTTTTGCCATGAGGGTTATCGCTGGGGCTTGGTGCCTATACAATCAGTCCAGTTTCCAGTGATCCTTTGTTCCCCCTTCTTTATTTTCTTATAGAAACTGAGAAAAATAGGGAGAAAGGGAGGAAGAGAGAGAGAAAGGAAGGAAGGAAGGAAGGAAGGAAGGAAGGAAGGAAGGAAGGAAGGAAGGAAGGAAGAAAGACACCTGCAGAACTACCCCACTGCTCAAGATGCTTCCTCCCTGCAGGTAAAGCCTGGGGGCTTGAACCTAGGTCTTTCCTCCTGATAATGTGTGTGCTCTGCTAGGTGCACCACCACCCAGCTCCAAGACATTTATCTTTAACTTAATGAATATGCAGGTTTGGTTCCCAAGAGCAACACATTTAGGAAGGGTGGTGGGGAGAAGGGTGGAGCAGTTGGGGTTCTCCTGGCTCCCAAAAGTCATGCCATACCCTGAAGCCCTCCATGTTCAAGGAAGAGCTGAGCCTTAGGAAGCAAACAGGAGGAGAAAAGAACCCGGACATGTTATACTTCCTACGTCCCTCTTCCTGTGCGTAGTTGCTGGCTCTTTCTCCAAGACCTTAGCTCTGTGGGATAGCAGCCATGGGCCCTGACAAGCTGGGTGATAAATAGGATATTGATGGGCAATTACCTGACACCAAATAGCTCCATAAATCAACATGCTGGAAGCTGGTCCCACAGTCAAGGGCTGCTGTGAGGGAGCTCAGGCCCTGCAGGCCTTAGAGGTGGGAGAGACTTCTTCATGGGGGCTAGGGGACAAACAACCCACTCTGCTAAATTGCCAGAGTTTGGGCATGCCTTATGTTCCTGACTTGGTGCTTCTCTGAAACTCCCCAGCTCCAGTCTACTTCCTGGACTCCACGGGTGTGGGGAGCCTTCAACAAATGTCACCTTTTCAGATGCCCAAAGTAAGCCAGTCTCATCATGGTAGAGAGATTCAAAAAACGTATCTGGATAGATAAGGTGACAATGGTAGCCCACAATCCCACAACTAGAGATAATCAGCCACTGCTGACACATTGTCCCCAAACAGGCTTTTAATAAAACGGTGCTAGCCATGACTGGCCATCAAGGCCTGCAGCATCTCCCCCCCTTAGCACCAGGATCAGCTTCCCCTGGCCCAGTAGGGAGAGAACACAAATTCTAGGCAATCTCTTTTGTGCCAAGAGATGGACCCAGCAGACGACCTCACCAATGTGTCCCAGAACCTCACCTCTCCAGATCCCTACCCCACTAGGGAAAGATAAATTCAGCCTGGGGGTATGGATCGACCTGCCAATGTCCATGACCAGTGGAGGAGCAATTACAGAAGCCACAACTCCTTCCGTCTGTACCCCAAAAAACAATGTTCATCCCCACTCCCAGAAGGGGGATATGTTAAGGGAAGATGAACTGAGGGCTCTGAACTCCACCCAATGCTATCAGGACCCACAGAGAGAAGAAGAAAAAAGGAAAGACACTCAGAAATAGTAATAGGTGTTGGTATGACTTAGAAAGGAAAAGAAAACAGGACCATGGAAAAATGGGTAAATATATAAATATAGATATCTAGTTATAGAAATAACAGTGGGGTCGGGTGGCGGTGCACCTGGTTGAGTGCACATTCACAATGCTCTAGGGCCTGGGTTCAAACACCCAGCCGCCACCTGCCAGGGGGGAAAGATCACAGGCTGTGGGGCAGTGCTGCAGCTGTCTGTCTCGCTTCCTCTCTATCTCACCCTCCCTCTCAATTTCTGGCTGTCTCTATCAAATACATAAAGATAACAAAAAATAAAATAGATAAAGTAATATAAAAGAAGTAGAAATAATTGTCAAGTCACATCTGTAACCTTGGGAGAATCGCTGCAGTTTCCAATGGAGGGAATGGGGACACAGAACTCTGGTAGTGGGAATGGTGTGGAATTATACCTCTGTTATCTCATAATTTTGTAAATCAATATTACATCACTAATAAGAAAGAGAGGACAAAGAGAGACACACAGAGAGAGACACCCAGAAGCATCTTGATGCCCTGATGCCTGAGTTGCTTAGTCCTCCCTGCCTAGGCTGTCCAGCTACAAAAGACACTTCCTCTCAGGACCAGGGCGTGGCACACCTCGTTAAGCATGCACATTATAGTGCACAAGGACCCTGGTCCCCACCTACAAGGGGAAAACTTCAAGAGTGGTCAAGCAGGAATGCAGTTCTCTCTCTTTGTCTCTCTCCTCTATCTCCTCTTCCCCTTTCAATTTCTCTCTGTCTCTATCCAAAAAAAAAAAAAAAAAAGCTTCATTTCAGCCACAAACTTGCAACCCAGCCATAAAATATTTTGCCACCAAGACAAAAACACCTGCGAGAACCAAGAGGAGGTACTTGGAAATTGAGTCTCCAAGATATACATTTTAGGAACCAGCAATATAGCTCCCTTAGCGCACTGCTTCACTGTGTGTTCCACCCAGGTTCAAGCCTGGAGCCCACCACACTGAAGGAAGAGTTTAGATGCTGTGGTCTCTTGCACTCTGCTTCTCTGTCGCTATCTAAACCAAAAAGATACACATTTTAGGTTTCCTTTAATGGAGCTACTGACAGGAGTGTCTCAAGTGGTCCTTATGAAGGACACCAGAATGCAGCCCTGTCACTTCATGACAGGTTGGTTCCATTCTGAGAAATGTGTCCTTTTCTTGGAAATGGTTGTGACTTGACTCGCCATGATATAGCCCCCTGCACACAGGCCATATGGTATCACCTCCTGAGTATCTCCACCAGTATCTGTGGTCTCAAAAGCATGTCTTTACAGACTCCTCACTCGAGGGCCCCTTCCCGGAAGAACAAGGACTTTCCCCACACTCCTGTGGGAGACTCACTTAGAAATAATAAATGAAGTGAGGCTGTATGACTTCATAAAGTTACAGAAGTCATTAACATTGAGATTGCAGGCATCGCACAGGCATTCTGCAGATAATCACTAGCGCTTTCTTAGGCTTTTCCTTTACAACATTCTATAAATACAGGAAAAACGCAGAGACTGCTGAAAAGGCATATTTCAGGCGATGTTCTCACCCATCAGCCAATGTGCATGAGCCATTTCGGGCACAGATATTCCCACTTGCTGTGGGGATGTGCATGTCATTTCCTCTTGATGTTCCTTATCAATTACTGCTGAGATGAGGTTTACCCTTTGTGTTAACTGTCACACAAACACATCCACATGTAAAATACCTTCTTGGGGCCTCCAACCAAACCAGGCCCTCAGCAGGAGAGTGAGGGCTTATCAGGAATCCGGCATTGAAGTGCACATTTGCATGCTAATTATGCAGAAAGCTCCACAGAGCAGTGAGGTATTGTGGAGATGCTAGCACTCTGGAAGCCTGGTGCTTTGCTGCCCTGAGTGGGAACTGGGACAGCAACGGCTTAGGTGGAAGCAAACTGGGATGCAATTTATTTTCCAACTCGCCCCTAAAACCCACTCTGACTGAATTAGTCATGTTTAGATCAGCCAGCACACACTAAGAGAGCCCTTCCCTTTGTGGATCTGAGCAAACTGCCTTTTCCTTTTCTATCTTTCTTTCTTTTATGTTTTTACTTAATTTTTTTTTCCTTTCCCTGCACCTTTTAGGCCTTAAGGGGGCCTGGATACAAGAAAACACACACGCTTAAAAACTCCCAGGCAGCCCAGCAGACCAGTCTGGTCTGAGCACACCTCCCAAGGCCCTGTCTGGTAGTGTGAGGCAAATACTGTTTTCAGGTAGTGTTTTTAAAACCTTCCTCCTGGGAGTCGGGCGGTAGCGCAGCAGGTTAAGCGCGCCTGGCACAAAGTGCATGGACCTGCGTAAGGATCCTGGTTCAAGGGTCCTGGTTCAAGCCCCCCCCATTTCCCCACCTGCAGGGGGGTCACTTCACAAGCGGTGAAACAGGTGTTCAGGTGTCTTTCTCCCCCCTCTCTATCTTCCCTTCCCCTCTCAATTAGTTACTGTCCTATAATGAAAAGCTTTTTTAAAATGGCCATAAAGTGGATTCATAGTGCCAGCACCAAACCCCAGTGACTAGAGGCAAAAAACAAACAAACAAACAAATAAAACCCTTCCTCCTGTGCAATGATGGTCTTGTGAGCAATATAAGAAGCATCCTGGGAGTCGGGTGGTAGTGCAGTGGGTTAAGCACATGTGGCGCGAAGTGCAAGGACTGGTGTAAGGATCCTGGTTCAAGCCCCTGGCTCCCCACCTGCGGGGGTGGGGGGGAGGTCATTTCACAAGCGTTGAAGCAGGTCTGCAGGTGTCCTTCTTTCTGTCTCCCTCTCTGTCTTCCCCTCCTTTCTCCTCTTTTCTCTGTCCTATCTAATGACGACGACATCAATAACAACAACAATAAAAAACAAGAAGGGCAACAAAAGGGAAAATAAATAAATTTTTAAAAAGAAGCATCCTAGCAGTTCACTAGCTATTGTTACACAGGAAACATTATGGGATAGCAGCCTCTCATTGTGTATTTGAATTTAATTTAAATAAGGATGTAAATTTATCATTTTTAAAGGGTTACAGCACTTACTTGATTCTTTTAAGATGACTTAACTATTAATAGTCTAAAACATTTTACTTGCTTATCTTATTGTGTGTGTGTGTGTGTGTGTGTGTGTGTGTGTGTGTGTGAGTCACTGGGCCTCACTTTTGTTCAGTGCCACTGCTCCCAGGCCTACTTTTTCATTCTTTTTATTTCAGAGAGAGATAGAGACAGAGAGATACAAGCTGGGAGAGACAGCCCATCACCAGAGCTTCCTCTCTTGCCATAGCACCTCCCAGATGTCCCGGACACACATCCTATAAAGTGAGCTATCTCCCAGCCTCTCAGAATATTTCCAAATAGAAAACAATCTCCTTGCATCAGTTTGGCAGCTCAGAATTGTGCATCACAGTCACCCATGATTCCCAAGTGCAGGAGCTCTGACAATCGCAACCTTGTCCACCTTCACCTCCAGCCTCTGCCAGACAGGCTTGATGTCTAGAGGTCACCTTTATCATTTTCCAGGAGGGCTGAGCAGACTGTGGGCTGACAGGGTGGGGCAGGCCTGGAGCACTAGGGCCCAGGACAAGAGACACATCCAGGAGACACCTGGCCCTTCCACATCCAGGAGACACCTGGCCCTCTAACTATGCCCAAACCTGCCTCCTTCCCTGTGACCCTAGCCGCTGCTCTAGGGACCATGAAACACCGCCTCCCAAAGGATCCGGGCTCCCCAGAGCAATGAAAAGCAGCCTTCACTTCCTCTCCCTCCTCCCACTTCTACCAATACTCTTAACTCCTTCCCTCCTTCCTATCCCATCCTCCCTCACCCATCCGGGGCAGATGCTGCTCTTCTCCATCAAACCCAGTAACAGACTCTCCCAGGAGCAGTGGCGACAATTCCCCCAGTCAGAAGCCCCCCCAGCACCAGTCTGGCCGCCTGCCTTGTGTTTGCTTAGCGGTGAGCTATTCCGAGACGCAGCGCGCCCTCTAGTGGACACTAAGATTGTGACACATCCCCCTGACCAGCTCATCCAGTGAAGAGGCGGCAGGAGAAAAAGAGGCTTGGTGAAGTGGTGATTCTGTTCCAGTAATTCAGCAAAACCACAGAATCCTTCTCCCTCAGGCTCCAAGATGTCTTTCCAGGTTTAGTGAAATAGCTCACTTGTGCCCTGCTTTGCCATGTGTGCAACCAGGTTCGAGCCTGGCCCCCACCGCACTAAATGAAGCTTTAGTTCTGTGACCTTTCTTCATCCTGTGTTTTGTTTCTTTGGCCTTTTTTATGTTTCTGTGGTCTGTCTGCCTCTTTGTCTAAAATATATATTTCCATCCCCAGAAGGTAGAGTAAAAGAAGAGTTGTAAAACAGTGAACCCTTATGCTTTACATCAGTATTCAGTTTGCTTAATGCTCCTGGTAAGATTCACCAGCACACAAACTGGGTGACATCGACAGGAAACAGTGACTCAGAGATGCAACCGAAAGAGTAAAAGCAGCAGACACACGGGCCTGGCAACAGCAGGCAGGTGGAGGCTGCTGGTTCATATCTGGATGCAAATGCCAGAGCATTGGGGCGGCGGGAGAAAATCTGGGAGCAAGGTGGTCGGTGCTGGTACTCTCTGCAACACCCCCTGCAGGCAGAAGCCGGCACCGCCGACAGCAGAGCAGATGCTCTGTTATGAACCCAGCCCCTCACTCTGCCCGGCTCAGTGAGGCCAGGCTGCAACCCACCCCCGCCCCCCAGGCTCACACATCACTCACTGCCTGGGGCCCCATTCTCCTCAGATGGAAGCCAGTGCCACACGCGATTGCTCTCATTCGTGACATTTATTAACTTTGTCATGGCAGGGGCTTCACCATCCTCAGCAGACATCACCGAACCCGGGTCCTTGCACATGGTAATGTGTGTGCTCTAGTGCTTGCAGCAACCTGCCCCTGCCCCACTCCAGGTTCAGTTTTAATGGCAGCTGGTACAGACATGAACTGGTACAGACAGAAGAGACTCCCTTGGAAATTCCAGGGGAGTGGAGCGTTCTGAGCCACTATCCCTTGGCACTCCGAGGGATCTCTTAGGAATTGCTTGGCAGGCTACACAACTCTAGTGCACCTCTGTCTGCCGCCTTCATGGAGTCCTGAGTTTGGCGGCTTCTGGCTGGCCCCAGCTTCTGCCTTGGTGGGGGGGGGGGGGACTCCAACACTGGCCACCAGTGAGGCCCACTTGGGCCTGCCACATTCTTCCCAATGTCCGTGAACCAGAAACAGCAGCAGCTACTTACCATGGAAAAGCTAAGTGCCCTCCAGGGGTGGATAGCATAATGGTTATGCAAAGAGATTCTTATGCCTGAGGCTCCTAAGTCCCAGGTTCAGCCTCCCAGAACCATCATAAACCAGAGCCAAGCAGTGTTCTGAGGGGATAAAAAGTCCTTGGTTCAATCTCCAACATCACCATAAACCAGAACTGAGAAACGTGGTTAATAAACTAAAGCTTCTTCATTAATAATACACAAAACTTCCATTTCAGCCTGCTGGAGAAAGAACAAGGAAGACACTCCATTCAGAAATGCCCCCCCAAAAAAGAAAAGAAAAGAAAAGAAATGGGCTCTTCTGGGGGGGGGGGGGGGCCCGGGCGGTAGCGCAGCTGGTTAAGCGCACGCAAAGCGCAAGAACCTACACAAAGCGCAGGAACCGACGGAAGAATCCCGTTCGAGCTCCCGGACATTTCCCCCCCTTTTTGTTGCCCTTGTTTATCGTTGTTATTATTATTGTTGTCATTGCAGTCGCCGTTGTTGGATAAGACAAAGAGAAATTAAGGGAGGAGGGGAAGACAGAGAGGGGGAGAGAAAGACATCTGCAGACCTGCTTCACTGCTTGTGAAGGGAACCCCCTGCAGGTGGGGAGCCCGGGGCTCGAACCAGGATCCTTACGTCGGTTCTTGTGCTTTGTGTCTGTTCTTGCACCTTGTGCCATGTGTGCTTAACCCGCTGCGCTATCGTCTGACCCCCTCAAAAATTTTTTTAAAAAAGAATTGAACGCTTTGTGTGTATTGCTCCAAAGTAAAAGACTGGAGTGAGGGGGAGGGTTCAGGTCCTGGAACATGATGGCAGAGGAGGACCTAGTGCGGTTTGTATTGTTATGTGAAAATGTTGGGCATGTACGACTATTGTTTTTTGGGTTTTTTTTTTTTTGCCTCCAGGGTTATCATGCCTGCACTATGAATCCACTGCTCTTAGAGGCCACTTTTCCCAGTTTTGTTGCCCTTGTTGTTAGTTTTGTTATTGCTGCTGTTGTTGTTGGATAGAACAAAGAGAAATCAAGAGAGGAAGGGACGACAGAGTGGGAGAGAAAGATAGACACCTGCAGATCTGCTTCACTGCTTGCGAAGCGATCCCCCCTGCAGGTGGAAAGTCGGGGGCTGGAATCAGGATCCTTATGCTGGTCCTTGCTTCCCACCATGTGCGCTTAACCCACTGTGGTACCGCCCCCCCCCCAACTATTGTATTTTACTGTTGACTGTAAGCCATTAATCCCCCAATAAGGAAATTAAAAAAAAATAAAGAATTGAAGACGCGGTTTCTTGAGTTCAATCACTCCCATGCCTGTGTCAGTGTTGCACTCTCTTTCTCTCCCTCAGTCTCTTCTCATAAATGAATAAATAAACTTATATGGACAAAGCAAGGGAAGCAAGATCTCTCAAGTCCATTCTCTGGAGGAGAATAAAGGCAGGTTTTTTTTTTTTTCCCTCCAGGGTTATCTCTGGGGCTCGGTGCCTGCACTATGAATCCACTGCTCCTGGAGGCTGTTTTTTTCCCTTTTGTTGCCCTTGTTGTTTATCATTGTTGTTATTATTATAGCTGTTGTTGTTATTGCTGTCACTGTTGGACAGGACAGAGAGAAATGGAGAGAGGAGGGGAAAACAGAGAGGAGGAGAGAAAGATAGATACCTGCAGACCTCCTTCACCACTTGTGAAACTACCCCCCTGCAGGTAGGGAGCTGGGGGCTCAAATCGATATCTTTACCTGGTCCCTGAGCTTGGCGCCATGTGTGCTTAACCTGTTGCGCCACTGCCCAGCTCCTGAAAGGCAGGTGTTTTATAGGACCAGGAAATGAGGGAGCAAGAGAGTTCCTCTTGCATGTCATCTTTCTTTTCCTTGAATAGCATCTTGCGTGACTGAAGTTCTTGATGTGGACTGGAGCCTGGGCTGGGTTGGAAGTAGTGTGAGTGTAACTTGTCAAGGCCTAATGGGCTTAATTACATAAAACCAGGGGGTCCTGAGGTCACAGGGACTCAGCTAAAGTCAGAAGCACACACACAAACATCCCCCACCCCGCTTTGCTAGGGAAATTCTATCAGTGCACATTGGGGAGGGTGGAGTGCCAGAAACTGAGGGCTGTTACTGTTACTGAGGTTCTGACTTTCCCACTGAATGCCCTCACAGGCAGCCTGCCTGCTCTCATTTTGATTTTTCTATGCTCAACTCTGCTTGCCTTCAATATTTTCTTCCCAGCTTCACAAATCCTCTCTTCCCACACCTCCCTTTGACCTTACTTCCTTTGTAAGACTTCCCCTCCGAACCCAGGGTATCAGTTATATTGTCTTGAATGTGAAGCCCACCTCGCTTAGAAATACAATGAAGGCAGCATGGTCTCTGTCTTAGGGCCTTTGACTAAAATGCTGATTGACTTGAGTCTTTAAAGGAAGTAGCAGACATAGCATAGCATCGAGCATTTACTGATGATGCCCCTGTGATTCATAATCTGAGCATATAAAATTATAAATAATAAGTAATCAAGAAGCAAATGGCTTTTATTCAAGTGAAGATTATTTATTTACAAAGGCATAAAAATAGATGATGCCCTGTGTGGATAATTACTAGATTTACACGAATTTGGCTTTCAGAGGAATAGCGTGCAATGCTCTGCTTTTTAGTTTGCAACTCAGTCATCCGAAAGCCCAGGCAGAAGCAGGAAAGGAAAGAGGAGCACAGTAAAATGTAATCAAGAAAGGCTGCTGTGACCCGCTTATTCAGCTGTCAACATATGCAGCAAAATGGATACTTTTAAATAGAACGCATGCATTCATTACAACAAAAATGAACATGTTCAATTAAAGCATGGGCTGTTAGAGCAATAAATGGAGAATTAAGAAAGTCAGAATGCATCGATATGTTCAAGACAAAATAGCTATGATTGCCATAGTCATTTCTATTTTGCTGTGATCCTCCCACAGGATTCTCCAGTGAATGGAACTTTTTTGGGGGAAAAAAAAACAGATCTGGGCCTGAGGAGACAGCATAATGATTATGCAAAAGACCTTCTTGCCTGAGGTCCCAGGTTCAATCCATAGTATCACCAGAAGGCAGAGCAGAGCAGTTTTCTGCCCCCTCACTGTATCTCTCTTTCATTAGAAATACATCAATAGAGCATTAAGAATAAAGACATAAGTAAGAGGAGTTGATGCTATTATTAATGGGACACAGATCCAGCAGGGAAGTTGGTGGTTCATTGCTAGAGGCCAGGACTGACATGTGTGATGCCCCAGGTTCGATTCTTCAGCACCACATGTTAGAATGGCTCTCTGGTTGCTTTCTTTCTCTCTCTCTCTCTCTCTCTCTCCCTCCCTCTCTCTCTCTCTTTCATATAATAACAAGACCAAGAAGCTAGGTGAAACTTTCATTTGTTTGGTGGATCATAGAGAATCTAGACTACTAGGTCAGAAACACAGGCTAGTAATTTGCTTCTGGTCTTTAGGTATGGAAATTGGAGAAAACACTGACCTTCTGGGCCTCATTTGACTAATAAGCAAATGAAGACTGAATTTTTTGTCATTTATTTAATTAATTTATTATTATTACTTAACAGAACACTGCTCACCTCTGGCTTGTGATGGTACTGAAATTGAACCTGAGACTTCAGAGCCTCAGGCATCAAAGTCTTTTTGCTTAACCATTATGCTGTCTCCCCAGCCTGAATCTGGTGATTTCTACTCTCACATTCAATACAGCACTTGCACAACTTTTGGGAGAATAAGCTATTGTCAGTTCTCAGTGGTGTGTTCTCAGATTACTGCATCTCTAAAACATTATTGCATGAACCTGTAGTGGGTTGATTGAATCTAGTTTGGCAGTCCTGTTGATCACTTAGGATCAAGACACTTTCCCAGACTAGAAAATGAACTGGGAGGTTCAGGAAAATTAAGAAATGTAAACTGAGATCCATTGAGCTTCTCTGAGAAAAAGGCAGGATTCTCAGACTAGTCTTGAATAGTGAGAGATAAGACTTTCTACTAACATGAACACAGGGCTGGGAAGAGCATAAGACAGGCAAGTTTTTTGCAAGCTTTGTTTACCCGAGACTCTTGAACCTAGATGTTCATATGCTCCATACACATTAGTCCCTCTCAAGTACTGCGTATCTAGTACTTGCAGATAGGCAGTCTGAGTGACCTTTGATAGTTGCCCAAATCCCAGTCTCCATAGAAGCAAATTATGAGTCACTCCTATTAAGGACAATTAGAGGGATAGGGAAATATCATAATGGTTATGCAAAAACACTTATGACAGAGGCAGGAAAAGTCTCAGGTTCAGTCCCAGCACCATCATAAGCCAAAACTGAGCAGTGATCTGGTAAAATCAATGAATAAAATTATAAATATAAGGATCTAGATATATGAAAGCAGAATAGAAAAAAAGCGACAGAGTAGTAGGAATTTATTTCTGTGCTACCTTTGGAAAAGAAATGAAAAGGTAATATTGCCTCCCCTCACCACACACCAAACACCAAAGTTTATATGTCTAACACTCCTCCTTCCCCGGTTGAATTTCTGTTCTGGGCACAATGAAATATCAAGTCTCAGACTCAGCCGTCTCCATAGATAAACTGCAAAACTGAACAAAACACGCGAGGCTACTGTCCCAGAAGGCAGCCGGCAGCTAGCAGCAGGTTTGCGATCACTAATGACAAGAAGCAGCACGTTCGTCCTGAAGTCCGCCAGAGGGCGCTCTTCACTCTATGGTACAGGAGAACGAGGTGCAGATTGGAATACTTATCCTAGAGTTGCTCAGAGAAGGAATTTTAGAATGCTTAAGATTCTCAAAGGATTCTCTGGAATCTTTAGCTGAGGACTTTACTGCATCTGGGCAAGGTGCGATCCCGGGGCTGCACTGCAACCAGGCCCGTTGCTGTTCTTTCAAGTTAACGGGAACTAATATCAATAGGAAACTAGGATGTACACATAGGAACGAAACACACCAGAAATGCTTTTAGTAAAGCCTTTGTTTAGGCCAGGGAGATAGTGAAGTTGAAGGGAACTGGACTTGCTTGCCTAAACACCCCTGCCCACTGCCAGGTTCAACCCCTGGCACCATCACATGCGGGAACTCAGCCATGCTCTGGTCTCTCTCGCTCTCTCTGTTTCTCCCTTTCTCATGAGAATAAATATTTTTGGCCCATCAAGATAGCTCACTTGAAAAATGTGCTTGTTATATCCTGGGTACATCCCAGAGTCTAGCCAGGCCCACCACACTGAGGGAAGCCTTATTGTTGTGATATCTTTCTGTTTCTCTATCTCTGTCACTGTCTTTCTGTCTGAAAGGCAGCCTAGAATGATGAAGCCCTAGTGATAACAACAAAATCATTAAAAAAAAAAAATGAACTAAAGGGAGCTGGGTGGTAGCACACTGGGCTAAGCATACATAGTGCAAACACAAGGACTGGCTCAAGGATACCAGTTTGAGCCTCCGGCTCCCCACTTGCAGGGGTTTGCTTCACAGGCGGTGAAGCAGGTCGGCAGGTGTCTATCTTTTTCTACCCCACTCTGTCTTCCCCTCCTCTCTCCATTTCTCTCTGTCCTATCCAACAGCAGCAGCAGCAGCAACAACAACAATAATTGCAGCAGCACCATCATCGACAACAGTGGAAAAAAAAAGGCCTCCAGAAGCAGTGGATTCATAGTGTAGGCACTTGAGCCCCAGCAATAACCCTGGAGGCAAACAAACAAACAATAAATAAGAACTAAAGTCTTTTTGTTGATTTTGTTTTACTCCTGTACAGGTGAATTGATTGATTCAAACAAAATAAGGCAATATGTTGCACTGTTTGAGTTTGTCTTGAAGACTTATAATAAGAGTAGCAAGTGAGAGTTGGTAAGTGGATGCATGTGCTTTAAGACATTAAATAGAATTGACAGCATCGTCTGTTATAATTTAAGGCTGTATATGGTATTATAGAAGTTGGGAACATTTTTTTCTGCCAAAGGCCATTTGGATATGTGTAAAATCATTCTTGGGTCATACAATAGAATTAATTTAAACACTAGCTCTTATTGTCGCTATGAAAAAGGCTTTGAGGGAGTTGGGCGGTAGCGCAGTGGGTTAAGCACACTTGGTGAGAAGCAAAAGGAACTGCATAAGGATCCCGGTTCAACCCCCATCCCCCAGCTCCCCACCTGCAGGGGAGTTGCTTTACAGGCAGTGAAGTAAGTCTGCAGGTGTCTATCTTTCTCTCCCCCTCTCTTTCTTCCCCTCCTCTCTCCATTTCTCTCTGTCCTATCCAACAATGACGACATCAATAACAACAGCAATAAAACAACAAGGGCAACAAAAGGGAAAATAAATATTAAAAAAAGAAAAAGAAAGTCTCTAGTTCCTTTGCCAGAACCAGAGCAGATTATTTCTCAGGCTATATAGATACACCCTTGGGTTGGACACTCCCCACCACTGGTCTAGGGCAACCATTCAGAAATAAAAATAAAACAAAGAGGTATAACTTTAAAACCAACAGAGGGGAAAATGATTATTAAGAAACAAAAAATATTTAATTTAATAAAAGTAGAGAATGCAATCCAAACAAACAAACAAACAAAAAGACTAGAAAACAAATTATAACTTTCCCCCATCCCCTATCCCCCTTTGCCAAGAGTAGTAGTG
Organism: Erinaceus europaeus; assembly: GCF_950295315.1. NCBI lineage: Eukaryota > Metazoa > Chordata > Mammalia > Eulipotyphla > Erinaceidae > Erinaceus > Erinaceus europaeus. The sequence continues at coordinate 59,695,663 of NC_080167.1, forward strand.
GTTCCTGGGGGTAACCTGTTCCATTGAGAAAAAGTCTTGCAAATATTGTTATCTTCCCTCAATCACATAAGCATACAAACATCTACAACAAAATCTGATGATTTATACACAGTGAATTAGTACAAATGAGTTCTTAACAGTTCTTATCATCTACCATATACTCAAGGAAAAAAAAAAATCAGTCTTTTTTTGTAGCATTTCCCACAAGAAGCTTGAAAACCTGACTTACTTAGGATACAAATACACCTTAGAGTAAGAGCTATTCTTCCAGCAGTAGAGCTGTTTTTGACTCTGTGACTGGGAGGCATACTGTCGCTGCTTGGGACAAAAAGCTTTGGGTATCACATTTGATCTCAGCTGCTCAGACCGGTAATGTTGCTGCTCTGGGTCCTCAAGGAAGGTAGTGAAAGACAGGTCTGCACGTAGGCTGTTGTCCACAGGAATTCCATCCAAAGTTGCCCAGCAGTTGGGCTACAGACAAAGATGGTAACCCACACATGAAGACCCCCCAAAGGTTGACAGATTGCAGGAGTGAAGAAGAAGACATGGGTATTGGAGTCCCACCTTGGAATACAGCACTTGGAAGGGAACTTGTGACAGTAAGTATGAATCCACCAACAATTTTATAATGACCAATCTAATTTTGATACAAACCTCCAGAAGTTATAACATTGAGAGAAATGCCAAGGATTTACACAAAATTTTAAACTTTATTCATAACATACGGACACTATTTCTTGTAATCTTGGGGCTGATGATGGTGCACTTGATTGAGTGCACGTGCTACCAAGTACAAGGACCCAGCTTCAAGCCCCCAGTCCTCACCGGCAGGGGTGGAAGCCTCACAAATTGTGAAACAGGTCTGCAGGTGTCTCTCTTTCTCCCTCTTCCACCTCAGTTTCTTTCCGTCTCTATCCAATAAATGAACAAATAAACATTTAAAAGAAAGAAACAAACTTTATGCATGTACAAACTATTGTATTTACTATTGACTGTAAAACATTAATCCCCCAATAAAGATATTTTTTTAAAGAAATAAACTGTATTGATGTGCCACTGGTTTACAATCTCCTAACTTTATGAGCCAAGACACTACTTAACTGAAAATGCTTTATAAGTCTGATCTAGTTTCTAGTTACATTTTGACCCCAGATTCTTGGTAGCATGTCTAAAAAGGCACTGGGTACAAGAGCTTTATCTGCTTTGTAACTTTGTTCCCTTGTTTTTCCAGTAGAAGTGAAAAGTTTCACTTTTTTTTTTTTAACTTTGCATTAACCATCATGCTAAAGGAAAACACTGCTCCTTAATACATTTACCAGAACCCCCTTCTCCATCTGGGGTTTTTATTGGGAGGTTAATGTTTTACAGTCAATAAATTTGACTTTGATGGTCTCCTGGACATGGTGTAGAAGACTCGAAGCTCCCATTGCACAGAGGTCCCACTCTGGCAACATCTTGTTCCAGATTGCCTGCACCCACAATCTGATCAGCGCTACACAGTTACTTCCAGTTATGTGATTATTACCCATCTCCAGTCTTCTGATGCTTTTGTTTGACTTTCACATGTAGCCAATCCCAAATGCTTCTGAGCCCCTGAGCCAAATGAAAACAAATATACAGACTAACACTTCTCTTACGCCCAGAACACAGCCTAGTCAGACTCGGCCATCAGGGCCAAAGGTCCTGCAAAACGTTTGAGCTCAGGAAACCCAAGGCAACGTGGACTCATTAGCTCTAATTCCTCCCACTGCCCCCAACCACCACCATAACCACCATGGTTAATTCTTAAGTGCAGGGGATTACCCCTGGCCTGCAGCTCATTAATCACGGTGGCTTCTGATTATGGAAAGTACAGTTTAAAAGACAGCACTCCGAGGACTTGGCAGTGAGCACCCCGCCTGTCCCTACAGTGCCGAACACCCCACACCCTGCCAACTGTGATTGCACTCAGCATTAATTGAAGACTCAGTACTGGGAGCCTTTCTGAGGTTCGCCACCTGGAGCAGATTAAAGTTTAGGTCCTGCCCATGAGGACGGCTGAAGGATTGAGAATACAAGGCTGTTTTAATCTTTTGCAAGTCAGGCTGTTTAGAAACATTCATACATCAAATGTTCATGGACTCAAACAGTTTTCTTCTCCAGGGAGAACTCAATTACCAGTAACATTAGGTGGGATTAATTTAGGGTGGTGAGCCATCTGGAGAGAGAAAGAGAACTTGCTGTCCCTTGCAATGTGCTGGAGATTGGCCACCCTTGTTCGGGACAAGGTGCTAGAGGTGCACATGTGGCATCTCCTCAGAAAGTCTTCTTTGGTTGACTTAGTGAGACTATAAAAGCACAAAGCAGGGGCCCTAATCTGGGAGTCCTGAGACTCCCAAACAGATATGATGGGCCTAGACCTCGAATAAATCCCTCTCTCCATTGTTACTGGTCATTTCTATCAGGAACAACAAAACAGACCCCTTTGTGGGCCCCCATAGGACCTTGCCCTCAACTTGGATCAACAATGGTAGAGAAGGTTCCATCCTCCGAAGGGAGGCTGGACAACATACTCTATGCTCCACCTGAGGAAGATGGGTCCTGATATTAGGGCAGCTTGGAACATCCCTACTAATGACCACAGAATGTGAGCTCAGATCTACAGAGATGCAGAGGTCACATAGGCTCCTAAGCTGATTATGGGCCCCAGATGACATCAAATCCATGGGGTTTACAGTCAATAATATTTGTACCCCTTTTCCATATTAGGGAGCTACTCTCTTCCCTGATCCAGCTTTCTGGTCCTTTTTCCAACCATGACATCATCTCCCCAGACAATAACTTGGATCTGCTGGCATATCAGATTTCAGGCTCAAGGGAAATAAGAAAAAGAAGGGGGCCGGGTGGTAGCACAGTGGGTTAAGCTCACGTGGCACAAAGTGCAAGGACTGGCATAAGGATCCCAGTTCCAGCCCCCGGCTCCCCACCTGCAGGGGAGTCACTTCATGGGTAGTGAAGCAGGTCTGCAGGTGTCTGTCTTTCCCTCCCCCTCTCTGTCTTCCCCTCCTCTCTCAATTTCTCTCTGTCCTATCCAACAACAATGACAACAATAATAGTAACAACCGGACCAATAAACAAGGGCAATAAAAGGGAAAAAATGGCTTCCAGGAGCAGTTGATTCGTAGTGCAGGTACTGAGCCCCAGCAATAAGCCAGGAGGGGAAAAAAAGTAGTATAGCCACAGGCCCTTTGGAATATAACTAAAATATGCCTACTAGCTATCTACAAAATGAAGGACCCCCCAACTCTTCATCTGCACTATTCCAGCCTTTAGGTCCATGATTGGTCAACAATTTGTTTGGCTTTGTATGTTAACTCTCTTTTCAACCACCAGGTTCCAGATGCCAGCATGATGCTGACCAGACTTCCCTGGACAGACAACCCCACCAATGTGTCCTGGAGCTCCTCTTCCCCAGAGCCCTTCCCCACTAGGGGAAGAGAGAGGCAGGCTGGGAGTATGGGTTGACCTGTCAACGCCCATGTTCAGTGGGGAATCAACTACAGAAGCCAGACCTTCCACCTTCTGCATCCCACAGTGATCTTGGGTCCATCCATACTCCCAGAGGGTTAAAGAATAGGAAAGCTATTAGGGGAGGGGGTGGGATACAGAGTTCTGGTGGTGGGAATTGTGTGGAGTTGTACCCCTCTTATCCTATGGTTTGGTCAATGTTTCCTTTTTATAAATAAAAAGTTAAAAAAAAAAAAGCACAAAGCAGCAAAGCTAGACCTCCCTCTGTGCTGATAGAATGCTCTGAGCATAGAAAGATGATGTTTGGGTTTCCAAAGTCTAATTTAAGGGGTCTAAGAGGTGGCTCAGTAGGTAAAGCCTTATCATGCCTCAGCTCCTGGGTCTGAGACCTGGAACCCCACAGGAAGTTAGATGGTGGAGTGGTGTTACGGTGTCTCTCCCCCCATGCCATCTATCTATCTATCATCTACCTATCTATCTATCTATCTATCTACCTAATCTCTTTCTCTAAATAAATGACTCAGTGATATCACACATTGTTTATTCCCTAGCACTACATTAAAAGAGAGAGAGACAGAGAGAAGAAATTGACCTGAGTACTTTCAAAGCCATTAACAAAAAGCCCATGGAACTATCCTGAGACTATCTTGTATAGATACACAGAAAGCCGCAGCACAGGAACATGGGTGGGAAGGGAGAGCTAAGTGGGAAGTTAACTATGAGCAACACATCTCTCTGGGCCATTCTACAGCATCAGATCAGGCATGGCTCCCATGATGAAGACTTAGAGAAGCACAAAAAGCAGAGAAAGTCCTCACATTTTAATGGGAGAAAATGAAATGGGCTTCAGGAAGACCAGTTTCAAGACCTCTATCCCCACCTACAGGAAGGGAGCAGTGGTGCAGGTGTCTTATCTCTCTCTTTCTCTCTCTCTCCCTCTCTCTCTCTCTCTCTCTCTCTCTCTCTCTCTTTCTCTGTCTCTCTCCCTCCCTCCCTCCCTCTCTCTGTGTTTCACCCTTAATTTAAAAAAAAAAAAAAGGCCACTGGGAACAGTGAGCTTGTGGAGGCACCGAGCCTCAGCAATAACCCTGGTGGCAAATAATAAATCAAGGAAGGAAGAAGGAAGGGAGGGTAGGTAGGAAGGAAGAAAGTTAGTGGTGCAATAGGGATGAGATACTGAAGGAGATCAAAGATCAACTCACACTTCCCTGGGCCAACCTAGGTTGCCTGAATTGGCACCAGCCTTCAGAGCAGTAAGTCTTTCAGTCTTCTTGAGAAGGAACTGGATAATTTGGGCAGGAAACCTCAGTAGGAGCAGAACCAGACAGATCAGGAAAATAAAAGATTATTTTAAAAATCTGTTTTTATTAAACATTTACCACCTCCACAGACAAAATTACTGGCAAATTATAGGCATAGTATCTTCTTCAATTTGTAAATGCATCATGATACATCCAAATAACAGAGAAATATTAAAATTATGGGACAGTGGTCCAGGAAGTGGCACAGTGGATAAATTCTTAAATTCTCAAACATGAAGTCCTGAATTTTTTTCCCAGCAGTGTATGTACCAGAATGTCTGGTTCTCTATCTCTCTCATTAATAAATAAAATCTAAAAAATAATTTAAATGAAATCATGGCATATGAATACATTGGTTGATCTCATCTTTGTTGTTTTATATTTATTTATTACTGGATAAAGACAGAGAGTAGTTAAGAGGGGAGAGACAGAGAGGGAAAATGAGACACTTCACCACTCATGAAGATTTTACCCTGGCAGGTGGGAGCCAGGGGCTTGAACCTGGGGTCCCTGCACACTGTAATGTGTGTGCTTAACCAGGTATGCCACTGCCTGGCCTCTACAATGATTGATTTCAAATGATATGTAGACTCATTTGGTGAGGATAGCAAAAGTTTGCTATTAAAGTCAGGCAATGGCTGTATGAGAAAGAAACATTACTAAATAAACTCAATTTTTAATATAAATGTAAAATCCTACATAAAACACTAACAATCTAAATCTAAAACCAAGAAGCAAGTGAGATTGCTCTGCAGATTTCAACAATATTCACAGGAATTCACAGGAGCTCCAGTAATTTAACATTAACATAGCAGAAGAGAAGGTGACATGGTCATCTCACCAGATATCAGAAAGCCAGAAAACAAAATTCAGCATTCATTCATGGCAGAAGCTCTAACAAAAAAAATCTACAACAACATACCACATGTGGAAGAAATGTTTGGAGCATTTCCTGATAGATGGAACAAAGCAAGGGTGTCTGCTGCCATCACACTTCTCAACATTTATGGACAATCAAGAGGCTACCGTGAAAGTCTATGTAACCTGGAAGGTGGCACAACAGATAAGGTTTTGGACTCTAAAGCATGGGGTCCTAAATTCAATCTCTGGCATTGCATGTTCTCTCTCACCCTCCTTCTCTCTTGTTCCTAAATAAGTGAATAAATAAACCTTTCTTAAAAAAGAAATTTAAGATTTAAAGGAGGAAAAAAGATGTTTAATAAGATAAATAAGAATTTAATAAGATTAACAGAAAATTCAAGCAGCTATTCGAGACAAACCGTTGAGTATAAAAATTGACAGGATTACTAGCTAGAATGTCAGTATACTGAAGTTGCCTTCAGACACATAGACATCAAATAATTAGAAGATATAATTAGGGATTCAGGCGGTAGCACAGCGGGTTAAGCACACATGGCATGAAGCTCAAGGACCAGCATAAGGATCTGGGTTCGAGCCCCGGCTCCCACCTGCAGGGAAGTCGCTTCCCCAATGTCTTCCCCTCCTCTCTCCATTTCTCTCTGTCCTATCTAACAATGATGACATCAATAACAACAATAAGAAGAACTACAACAACAATAAAAAACAAGGGCAACAAAAGGGAAAAATATTTAAAAATTTTTTAAAAAGATATAATTAAACACACAGTAGCTACAAAGGTTACAGAATTTCTATGAATATATCCAACAAGAGACATAGAAGCTCTCCATTGAACAGCAGCATACAACTATACAAACAAAACCTAAATAAATGGATATTTGTGTATTTAAATGGATATGACACATATAGAAAATGCCTGCACCACTGCTCCTTAATTTATAAATTCAGTGCAAGTCCAATCAACATCCCAATAGAATATACTTCATACTACAATAGCCCTGGGTGCAAACACATAAATAAATAGAATAGATAATAATACTGTTGAAATAACTAACATCTGATATGGTGTTAAAAATAAATCTTTAAAACGATTGATAAGATTGGTGTGCAGAGCTGATAATCAATTTCTTTGCATCCCTAAACTCCCATAAAGACATTCTAGGGGGCCGGGATATGGCACACTGGGTTAAACACACACAGTACAAAACACAGGATGCACACAAGGATCCCGGTTCGAGCCCCCTGACTCCCCACCTGGGTGTTAAGGTTCAAACCCAGGGCCCTACCCATATGTTGCATGGCTTCTGTTCCTGGAGCCATGTCCCTGGTAGTGAAGCAGCAAATGATACCAAAGAACCAAGTATTTGGAATATTTGGAAAAGTGGGCTTGGTGTCTGGATCATTCTGAGAAGAACACCAGCCCGGAAATTTTGCTCTCTGGGGTATTTACACCTCTCAGACAGGTCTCTAAATTACTTGGTGCACAGCAAGCAGGAAACACAGAAATAGATTATTAGCAGTTGGCTCTTTCAGTTACACATACAGTTACATGTGTCTTCAGTGACCTTCCTGTCTAAGGCAGTGGCATTCCTTTGTCTACATATAGCCTGACCTTTCTTTAGCAATTTCAGCAACTCATTAAATCAACTCTCATAACAACAGCCAACATTCACTAAAAGCAATGGCGAGCCACAGGTCAGTCTGTTGTCTTACTAAGCATGAACTCTCCTCCTTGCAATAAATAGCTCCATTCTAGGGACTGGAAAACTCAGATTTAGACAGCTTGCACATTGAACCAAGACTGTGCATCTTTTAAACATAAAATTACCCTGCTTTGGGACTTAGAGAGTCACTGTATTTCCACTGTACCACATTAATTTCTTTAATCTTTTTCTTTGTTCCTCTCCTCTTTCTTCTTCATGATAGAAACTGAGTAAGAAGGGGATATAGAGAAGGAGAGATAAAGATCAAGATGGGACAAGGGTGTTCATTCTCACCGCTTCAGATTTAGAAACTGCCCACCTGTCACTCATGTTATCTTGAACTTCTTTTTTTTCTTTTTAGTATATTTATTTATTTTCCCTTTTGTTGCCCTTGTTTTTATTATTGCTGTTGTTATTGATGTTATTGTTGTTGTATAGAACAGAGAGAAATGAAGAGAGGAGGGGAAGACAGAGAAGGGGAGAGAAAGAGAGACACCTGCAGACCTGCTTCGCCTCCTGTGAAGCGACTCCCCTGCAGGTGGGGAGCCGGGGCTCGAACCGGGATCCTTGAGCTGGTCCTTGCGTTTTGCGCCACGTGCGCTTAACCACTGAGCTACCGCCCAACTCCTTGAACTTCTTTTTGTGCGAAAGCGTGTCAAACCCCAGAAGGGAATCCTTCTTCAAACCCTTCTTCAAAATGACTTTCAAAAGGGACAACTTGGGGCTGAGTGGTGGTGCACCTGGTTGAGCACACATGTTACAATGGACAAGGCACAGGGGTTGAGTGCCTGTTCCCCACTTGCAGGAGGAAAGCTTTGTGAGTGGTGAAGCAGGGGTGCAGATGTCTCTCTGTCTCTCTTCCTCTCCATCACCTCCTTCCCACTCAATTTCTATCTAATAAATAAAGATAGTAATTTTTTTTTTAAAAAAAAGGGAAAACTTTTTTATGGTCCAGAAATTTATACTATTTTGATATCAATCCTCCCGAGTTTATACTTAGAGCCAAAATACTTCCAATCCAAATAGTTGAAGTTGAGAAACTGAATCTTGGAGTTTATGTTGAAATAGAAAAGACCTAAAATGCCAAAAACAACATTGGGAAAGAACAAAATTATAATGCTAATACTAGTGGATTCCAAGCACAGTGACTAGACAATGTAATGTTGATGTAAAGACAGGAAGAAGACCAGGGAAGTAGCTTGCCTAGGAGGCTGCCTGCTTTGCCATAAGTAAGACCCAGGTTCAAATTTGACAACCACCTGAGTGGGGGAAATTTCAGTGATCTGGTATTTCCTCTCTCTCTCTCTTTCTCTCTCTCTCTCTTTCTCTCTCCTCTTTTTACTCTATCTGAAAAAAAAAAAAATCCAGCCTGAAGGGATAATGCCCTGGCAAGAAAAAAAGAAAAGAAAAGAAAGGATAAAACATAAGAAAGATATAAAATTGAAAACTGCACCCACACATTAATGGAAAGCCTGGTTTTGCCAAAGATTCAAAGGCAGTTTGTGGAGTCAAGGCAGTCATTTTCAATAAATGGTGCTGGAACAATTGGCTAGTCAAATGCAAAAACAAGACAAAACAAAAGAAATACCATTTACAAAGATTAACTCAAAATGAGTCAAATCAAAATCAAAGTCGACAAATTGAGAGATGCACTGGTGTGTTGCACCGAAGTAAAAGACTCTGGGGTCGGGGGAGGGGTGTTCAAGTCCTGGAACATGGTGACAGAGCAGGACCTAGAGAGGGTTGAATTGTCATGTGGAAAACTGAGAAATGTTACACATGTACAAACTACTGTATTTTACTATCGACTGTAAACTATTAATCCCCCAATAAAGAAAAAAATTAGAGATGCAATTGGCCTTATTAAAAAGCTTGTGAATCAGGCAGCATCTCCCTAGGAAGTAAGAAGCTTCTTAAAAGGCTTGCTTCAGGTGATGGGTTTTTAATCAGAAGGAGGGTGGGACAACATTGTCAGCAAAAGAAAGGTTATTTTAGCTAAAGTCACCTTCCCTCAGGGGAAAGGGAAGTCTCCTCATGTAAATTATCCCACTGCAGTCAATGAAGGATCTTCTTCTTGACTGTTTTAAGATCAAAGGAGAGAAGCTGAAAAGGCAGAGGCCCCAACTTGGCAACTCTATTTTGGCTCTGTTTCCCCTCCCCCTTCTAGTTTTAACTGACTTAAAGTTAAAACCTAAGGTATGTAACACTGGGGAGAGATAAGAAGGATATCTTTGTAGTCCTGAATTAGGAAAGCATTTCATATAAATGATACCACTGGGAGTGGTAGTGCAGCGGGCTAAGCCCAAGTATCCCAAAGTTCAAGAACCCTGTAAGGATCCCGGTTCGAACCCCTGGCTCCCTACCTGCATGGGAGTCTCTTCACAAGCAGTGAAGCAGGTATGCTGGTGTCTATCTTTCTCTCCCCATTTCTGTCTCCCCCTTTTCTCTCTATTTCTCTCTGTCCTACCCAACAACAATGACAACAACAACAACAATAACTACAACAATAAAATAACAAGAGCAACAAAAGGGAATAAATAAATAAACACAAAATATTTTTTTAAAAAATGATACCACTAAGCATGACCCCATGAAAGAAAAACTGCCAGGCAAACTGAACTTCAGCCAAGTGATACATTCCTACTGTTTCTAAGATACTTTTGGGTGGTAGGAAAAATAAAGCAAGTCATAGAATGGGAGAAAAATCTTTGCAAAGCGTATAGCTGATGAGGGATTTGTTTCCAAAGTAAGTAACTTAAAATTTCATAATAATAGTAGCATATAGATGACAATCTGAACAGAAACTTCATCAGAGAAAATATATACATTGTAGAGAAGTATAAAAAAATACTCAACATCTGGGATTCAGGCGGTAGCATAGCGGGTTAAGCACAGGTGGCACAAAGCGCTAGGACCAGTTCAAGCCTCTGGCTCCCCACCTGCAGGGGAGTTGCTTCACAGGTGGTGAAGCAGGTCTGCAGGTTTCTATCTTTCTCTCCCCCTCTCTGTTTTCCCCTCCTCTCTCCATTTCTCTCTGTCCTATCCAACAACAACGATGACAGCAATAATAACTACAACAATAAAACAACAAGGGCAACAAAAGGGAATAAATAAATAAATATAAAAAAATACTCAACATCGCGAGTGACACACACACACAAACAAGATAAAGCCACATTAAGGTATCATGCGGCATCATCAGAATGGTTACAATTCAGCAGTCTGGAGGTCACAGACATGGTCAGGATGTTTGCAACCCATGTTTGAAGCCTGGCACCACCTGGGAGGTCTGATGGCAAGGTAGGAAGCTGTTGCTGTGGTATCTCTCCCGGTCTCTATCTGAATGAAGAAAGTGGTGAAAGTATGCATGCACAAGGCCCAGCTAACTAAATCCGTTGAGTTAAAGTCCAGATATTCAAGTGTTGGCAAGGATGTAGAGGAAATATATAGAAATCTCCTATTTGCTGGCGGGAACATGTAGTGAAACAACCCTTACCTTATGACCTAGCCATACCAGTGTTTGCTCAAGAGGAAAGAAAATGTCCATTCATAGAGTTATGTGTACAGGACGATTCCTAGCAATTTTATTTTTAATTTGAGGGGGAAAAACATAAACAATATGAATGTCTTTCGACAGGTGACTAGATAAACACATTCTGATATAGCCATAAAAGGAATACCGTCTGGCACTGATAAGCAATGAACAACTGTAAAAACATTAAAATGTCCAAAATACTCATTTCAAGAGCAAAAAGCTAGTTTATTTATATACAACTCAAGAAACCACAAACTAACATATAGTTAAAAGAGAAAGAGAACTAAAACAGACTGACGTTTAAACTAAGGTGGAACGAGAGAAGAGCCTGGCTGCTGGCGTGAGTGATGGCACAATGAAAAGGAGCAAGGAGAGTCCAGGGAGACCCATAGGAACAGAGGGAGGAGGAGGAGAAAGGGGGAAGGGAAGGAGGAGGGGGAGGTGAGGAAGGAGAGGGGGAGAGGAGAGGGAGGACTAGGAGGGGGGAGGAGGGGAGGAGGAGGGGGAAGGGAGGAGGGAGAGGGGCAGGGGGAGGGAAAGATGAGCTGGGACAAGTTATGGAGAGGAACTGGCTTTGGCAAGAAGGGGTGCTAGAGGGACTAGGAGGAGGTTGCGCTAGTTGGGAGGAGGTAGGTGCTGGAAAATGAGTGGGCGGAGCGGAGTTGTGGGCGGAGCCGTGGGCGGAGCGGAGCTGGGAGCGGACCTTTGTGTAAGGCCGTGCCGTGGGCGGGGTCTGGTGTGGGCGTGTCTGGGGCGTGGCCACGTGGATTAGACCCTCCCCACTTCCGGCCAGAGCGCCGCCACGTCATGGCGGGCCTCCTGCGCACAGTGTGGCACCTGCCCTTCCGAGAGGCGCCCCTGTGGTCGGTGCGGGGCCTGGCGCGCAGAGGCGGCCTCAGAGCCAGGGCTGGACACGGGGACGCAGGTAGGACGCCCCGCCGTGGTCCTCGGATTTCGCTTTCACGCCAGTTGCTGCACGGGGGGCCCGAGTGCTGGTTCTGGCGCCTCTTTTCTCGGGGAACAGCTGCGGTGCGCCCCTGCCGCCCCTGTTCTGCCGGCGAGGAAGGGGACCTGCTGTCACCTGGAGGGAGAGACAGTGTGTGGAGGGGGTCACAGTTTTGAAGGTTTAAGGAAGAGGTATACCACCTATGCCTTTTTTTTTTTTTTTAAACTCCCCATACCTATTTCTTTTCTCCTCTGAGTATCAGTCACTCTCGGGATTCCTGGGGACGGGGGTGTGCTCCCTGCCCCGCTCTATTTCTATGGAGTTTGCAGGACCCGGGAGGCATGGGCACTTGTAAGTCATCCGCCCCCAGACTGCTCACTGCTCACAGCTGTAGACAGGACAAGGGGAAGGGCCTTGGACCCCTCTGTTGAATTGGGGGGACCTTCATATTGACCCCACCCCTCACCAGTAGAGTCTCTGTCTCTCTCCCTCACTCCCCTCCTCTATTTTGACTCTGTTCAGTAAATAAATAAAGATAATGCCAAAAAAGAAACAAAACTAGATTAGGTTGGATTTCTGATGTGTCTAACAGTTCCTTATAAGACTCCCTTGGTCTTCACAAATCTTTATTGAAGTGAGGCTGGCTTGTATGTGGCAGTTGTCAGTCCCCTCAAAATTAGCAAAACTAGAAGAAGGTAGTCAGTGGGATGACTGTATAACCAAGAGTGACTATTCTTTTTTTTTTTTTTTAATTTATTCCCTTTTGTTTTATTGTTGTAGTTATTATTGTTGTTGGATAGGACAGAGAGAAATGGAAAGAGGAGGGGAAGACAGACAGAAAGAGAGAGAGAGAGAGAAAGAAAGACACCGGCAGACCTGCTTCACTGCTTGTGAAGAGACTCCCCTGCAGGTGGGGAGCCAGGCTGGAACCCGGATCTTTAGGCCAGTCTGTGCTTTGCACGGCTTGTGCTTAACCCCCTGCGCTACCGCCTGACTCCCAAGAGTGACTATTCTTTTTTTAAAAAATGGTTTTCTATTTATTTATTTTTCCTTTTGTTGCCTTTGTTGTGGTTATTATTGTTGTTATTGATGTTGCTATTGGATAGGACAGAGAGAAATGGAGAGGAGGGGAAGACAGAGGGGGAGAGAAAGACAGACACCTGCAGACCTGCTTCACGGCTTGTGAAGCGACTCCCCTGTAGGTGGGGAGCCGGGGGCTCCAACCGGGATCCTTAAGCCGGTCCTTGCGCTTTGCGCCACGTGCACTTAACCCGTTGTGCCCCTGCCCGACTCCTAAGAGTGACTATTCTTTTTTTTTTTTTAAGATTTTATTTATTTATTCATGAAGGTAGAAGGAGAGAGAGAGAGAGAAAGAACCAGACATCACTCTGGTACATGTGCTGCCAGGGATTGAACTCTGGACCTCATGCTTGAGAATCCAATGCTTTATCCACTGTGCCACCTCCCAGACCACACAAGAGTGACTATTCTTAAAGATAAGTAAGTGAGGGCCTGGGAGATAGATTACCCATATTATCATGCACAAGATTTGAGCTTGGCACCACATGTGGAAGTACCCAGGCACTAGGCAAAGCTCCAGGAGTGTTGAAACAGTGTTGTCGCTTTTGTTCTTTCTCTCTCTCTTTGAAATAAAGAATGAAAAAGTCATGAAATAAAGAATGAAAAAGTCCCAGGAGTGGTGGAATACACAAGTTACTGTGTGTTCAAGATGCCAGTGGCATATGAAAATGAAGGCCCATCTCATGAAGCAAATGGCAAACACCAAAGTTAGTGGAAATTACACACACAGACACACACACACAGAGAGAGAGAGAGAGAGAGAGAGTGAAAGGAACCCAAAGGACTCCAGCTTTATCAGATAGTTTGCAGTAGAGCCATGTGGCTATTGAGTGCTTATAGCAGCAGCTATTAAGTAGTTAAGAGGGCTGGGGAGATTGCATAATGACTATGCAAAAAACTCATGCCTGAGGCTCTGATGTCCTAGGTCCTGATGTTCAGTCCCCAGCACCACCCTGAACCAGAGCTGAGCAGTGCTCTGGGGCATCTCTCTCTTAATTTTTTAAAAAATATTTATTTATTTATTCCCTTTTGTTGCCCTTGTTGTTTTATTGTTGTAGTTATTATTGATGTTGTGGTTGGATAGGACAGAGAGAAATGGAGAGAGGAGGGGAAGACAGAGGGGGAGAGAAAGCTAAGACACCTGCAGACCTGCTTCACTGCCTATGAAGCGACTCCCCTGCAGGTGGGGAGCCGGGGGCTCCAACTGGGATTCTTACCCAGGTCCTTGCACTTTGCACCACCTGGGCTTAACCTGCTCCCTAATTTTTTTATTATCTCTATTTGACATCCAGGTATTGAGAAGGAATGGGGGAGGGTGACAGGGAGAGATACAGAGAGACACCTGCAGCATTGCTTCACTACTTGCAAAGCTTATCCCCTGTAGGTGGGGACCAAGAGGCTTGAACCCAGGTCCTTCCTTGCACATTGTAAACAACACCACCTCCCAGCTCCTAGCTTTCTATCTCATAAAAACAAATAAATAAAATAAAACATAAGTCTTTTTTAAAAAACTAGTTAAGCAGATAACTTTATATCTAACTGATAAGACACCTGAATAAAATGTTAACAGTCGTCAACAATATACAATTCTGAAAACACTGTATTATGTGGTATTGTGAGCTGGTGATGAAGGTATTGGTCTTTTCTTGCTAAAAGATGACTTAGCACCTGTATTGTCACCAAGAATTAACTTTAAGTATGGTTTTCTAACATACTTGTGGCATCATAAAGGTTTAATTTCATCTTCAGTGGTGTGGCCAGGTCAACCCTCTGGTTGGGTCTCTGTTTTTCTCCTTTGTGAGGTGAAGACTGGACCAGATTATAAGGTTCTTTCAAATGTTGGACAATGAAAGCATTATTATATACCTTGGGTTTCCTGTTCCTCATTGGCTAATCAGTATATTGTCCTACTTGGCTTATATTCTGTGTGGTAAAATATGAGAAAGACAAATTGTGGCCCAAACCCAAGTAGAATGGATTAGAGTAGGTCTCAGTTTCCCCTTTGGGGGTATACTGTAGACTTCTCTTTTCCACACAAGAAGAAATTCTAATAAAGACCTCCCTTGACAAACAAAATCAGAGAAACCTTTAGAAAGCAGCAAGGGAGAGGAGTTTAATAACCCACTAGCTCAAAGCTCTTTTCTCTCCAATCACTTAACTGCTTCTAGCTGGATCCTGACAGGAACTACTCCACTGAAAGCAAAAGTGGAAGGAAGGATCAATTTCTCCCCATGGGAGCCCCAGGAGGATTTATCCTGCTCTATTTCATATTTCAGCTGCCTCTTTAACTTCTAAGCCCCAGAGGGACTGGAAAACTGGCTTTCCAGTTATTACTCATATCTTATTAAGCTAATGAGTCAATTGAGGTGCTTTGCACTGGAGCTTTCTGGCCGCTCTGAAGGTGGGGAGGGAGGCAAGGGAAGGGGCTGGATTCAGAAGAAGGGCGAAGGAAAGGAGGTCATGGTGCCTTTTTACATGATACCGTTTCTACTCATCAATACAGGGTCTAGTGCCAAGTGCGAGCGGTCTCTCTCCAAGAGTGAGTGGCGAAAGAAGCTGACGCCGGAACAGTTCTATGTCACGCGAGAAAAAGGAACCGAACCGGTGAGCAGCTCTGACTCAAGAGTTCTGCTTAGCTGCCACGGAGGGCATCTGGCCAGAGAATGAACTCTCCTGTGGTCGGGTTCCCCCCACCCCACCCTCTTCTGAGGCATCAGTAACTATCCAGGTGTAGAAACCAGAAACCTTCCCGTCTTCCCTGACCAAGAGGCTGTGCTGGCCTCCCCTTTGGCTCTGCCCCTAAACCACCTTGCATCAATCACCAGCACACTGGCCCAGCGCCTCCTACTGTCCTACTGTTCTGCTCACAGTGCTTCCTCAGGTGGCTCTTCTCCCCTCAGCTCCACCCACCTCCCCTCCCAACATTATGAAAGAGGCTCAAAGAAATTGTTGTCAGTTCTGAATGGCCACGTTCCTAATGGTGACAACATGTAATAAACTGCATTCACCTGTCTCAACTTTCCTCCATCCCTTGAGAGAATAGCTCCCAGAGGCTCCTCCAGATCGTCGTGTGTGTGTGTGTGTGTGTGTGTGTGTGTGTGTGTGTGTGTGTGTGAGAGAGAGAGAGAGAGACACGCTGGGGCCTTGTACATCCATGATTTCTCTGCTCTTGGCTTGGCTTTTCATCCTGTGTATTTCAGAGACAGAGGGGAGAGACACCATAGTGCCATGGTGCTCTCGTGTTATGCCTGGGATGAAGTCCAGGTTGTATACTGGCCAGGGGAGCTGTCTTCTGACTCCGGGAGCAACATTTCTCCGTAGCTACATGTCTTAACAGCTGCACTGCGTTGGGCCCAAGCATCACTGGAAGACAGCCATTGAACTTGGCTGTTGGCTGCTTTCATATGTGAAGCAGGCCCTGGAGAGTGGAGCACACCAAGTGGCTTCATGGAATTACAGTGTAGTTATACCTTTACTCAGCCAGCTTTGCGAAATACAGGTAGCTGCTGATGTGCTTGAGGCATTAGAATCACTGTCCCACCTGCAACTTCTTCCTCTTCTTCCTCCTCTTCCCCTTCTTCTTCCTCCTCCTTTTTTTTTTTTTTTTTATACCAGAGTACTGCTCAGCTCTGGCTTATGGTGATGATGATGCAGGGAATTGAACCTGGGACTTCGGAGCCTCTAGCATGAGAGTCTCTTTGCATGACCATTATGCTATCTATCCCCACCCCCACCTTCAATTTCTCTGTTGCTAAAATCATTAGACCAGCAGATCTCAATAGATTTTCATGAGCTACTGGTAGCTTTACAACCTCCTGTGAAAAGGGGAGAAGCTCAGAGGTGGAGTGATGTTCCTGGGGATGGGACTGTAACACAGACTTCATCAGGAAGAGACAGGTTTTGCCTGAAGCTGAGTAAACCATCTACGCTTTCAGGTGAGTGGCTCAGAATGATAATTCAGTTGTATATGTCTTTTACTGGACAGCAGTAATATGCTGACTCTCTCCTGGGTATGACTGAGGTGCACACAGCCCGGAGAGCAGTAACTAGGAGCCAGATCTCAGAGGGAGATAGGTTTTATGTAGATCTTCTTCCATATACCCACTAAGTCTGTTCTTGACTGTTCCCCTCTGCTTTGAGCTCCAGGAAGAGGAGAAGGAACTAAAGTGGTAGGGAGGAGGCGGGGGAGGGGACATGGGACTCTCGAGAATGCTGGACTAACTAGCTGGTCCCTTGTCCTCTGACTGCTACTTGGGTTTTGCTAAGGGTAGGTGCCAGCAAGATCAGAAGCCAGAATAGAGAAATTGGGACCCAGGGTCCTCTGAGACTGTGTCCTTTCCTGTAGGTGACACCCAGAGGAGTCCAAGGTCTGACAACTGCCCCCACCTCTCTCCCATAGGCCAATAGGGATAGTATAGTTTGGGGTTTTTAAAAGTTTGTTTTGTATTATGATAAAGAGACAGAACACCTAAGCTTCCTTCAGTGTGGTGTGGGCGGGGCTTGACCCTGGGTCCTGCACATGGCCAAATAGCACGAGCTACTTCACCAGCCCTAGTGTTTTCTTACAGTCACTGATCCAGGGTGCTTCACCCGCTCACCCCTGAAGGTTTTCACTGGTTCTCCCCCCTCTTTGTAAAGACTTCTGCATGGCATCACCTGTAGATTGTTGTCTCTTTTGAGTAAGACGTAGTTCCCAACAGGTATGTTTTCCTGACTCATTCGGAGGGGAAACTCCGTTGACCCAGACAGACTGTCTTTGTTAGTTTGGGCTGTCGCCACAGGAGACTGGAAGGCTGAAGTGACAGACCTTTACTTCTCAAGAGTGCTGAGGCTGGGGAGTCTCTTCCTGGTTTGCAGATGGTCACTTCCTGCCACACCCTCACATGGTAAAGAAAGATCCTCTCTCCCTGGTCTCTTCTCATTGGAAGCAGCAGTCTATTTGTGAGGCTCCACCTCCATGACCTAAGCACCCCCAAAAGTCCTGACCTAAAATATTGTGATTAGGGCTTAAACTGGCAGGAGGGGGGAAGAGGTAGAGGGGAGACACAAACATTCAGTTCACAGTACAGACCCTGAAAACCCAGGGGCTCTCTTTTGAGGATCATTCTTTCTCTGAATCTGTCCCCCTCCCAAGTCAGTCACTAGTTCTCCTAAATAATTCTGAAATCTTTTATTTCCTTTTCTGCCACATCTAGATCTGGACTTGCAGTGTTGGCCATTTGACTCTCCTTTGTCCACAGCCTCCCAATCCATTCTCCATGTGAATTTCCAAATGACCCTTCTAGAAATCAACTCTGACTGTGTGCACACCCAGTTTAAAAGCTTCCCATCACTTCCCACTCTCAGTAGGCCAGAGAACGCTCTGCAAGCTGGTTTAGTCACAGCCCCTGTGACCTGACTGCCCGGTCTTCCTAGCGGCTTTTCCTCTGCTCCAGGTTGACCTGCTCTGTGACACACACTCTTCCACCTCTCCACCTCATCAACGCCCACTCGTCCTTCAAAACCCAGCTCTGTGTCTTGGTGAGGGGTAGCCTCTGGTCTCAACTAGTGCCTGGCTCAGAAAGATCTTCATGGTAATTGCCCGGGTTATGAAGAGACCAGTGCCTTCACACTCCTTGCTGACCTCACTGTCAGAGCTTTTAGCACCTAGTAGGGCAGCTGTCAGCTAGCTCACCTGTCGCCTCCCAACTAGGTAGCAAATTCTGTGGATTAGATGGATGAACGGTTGGTTGGTTGGTTGGCTGTTCCATACTATCTTAGCATTCTCGCTACCTAGTACTGAGTTTCAGATCCTTCTAGGATTTAGTTAAAAACTTAGTGTTTAAAAAAAAAAACAAAAAACTTAAGTGTTTGCTGAAACACAGAAAATGGAGTTGGGCCATAAATAAGTGTATAAAATTGGGGAGGGGGCCAGAGAAAACTCATGACATCAGACAGGTGATAGGGGCTTAGCAGTAGCGGACATTTCATAACACAAGTTAACTAAGGATTTCTTCTTTCTCCCTTCCTCCTCCTTTCTTCTTCCTTCCCTCCTCCCCTTCTTTTATTGACTGCGATGCCAATTCCCTGTCACCTCCTCTAACTCTCCCTCACCAACTTTGACTCTCCTTGCTTGTCGGGATCACGTGGTGGGGCTGGTAGCCTGTGGCCCTGTGTCTCCCTGGCCCTGGAGGCATGGAGGTGAGACTTCCTCTTCATCACAGCTGCTGGCTTGTGCCCCTGTCAGGAGCAGGCATCCAGGCCAGGATGCACCAACCTTCTTGCTGGGTCCTTGTGGCTAGGTTTAGGGATCTGAAAGAGGGATAGCACCCACTTGTGCCCAGAATGTAGGAGAGTCCTCAGCATCTTGGGGGCACCATCTGTGCTCCAGCTTCTTTCCCATCCCATAAATTGGGGCATGCCTGACACCAGGACCCTGTCACAGGCCTTCAGGGTCAATACAAGAACCTTTTTTTTCCCCTTTAATTTTCTTTGATAACAAAAGGAGTTGAGTAAATATTATCTTTTTTTTTTTTTTTTTTTTTTTAACCAGAGCACTGCTTCGCTGTGGTTTATGATAGTGTGGGGGATTGAACCTGGGACTTTGGAGCCTCATGTTTGAGAATCTCTTTACATAACCATTATGCTTTCTCCCCCCACCGCCCAACCTGCAAACTCCTTAACACCACGATTAGCACAGTTACTTCATCTAGGCAATAACTCAGACTGGGGAAATCTAGCTCATTATTTAACATGAGTTAAGCATCCACAGTCCTGAATACCACACAGAGCACACTGGAGAGACACAGCCCAGTCACCCTAATCTCCGCTTTTTATTTATTTATATTCTGCCTTTAGTTGGTGATTTCAAAGTGTTTTAGACAGTGGGCTAGTTTCCTATGTACTGACTCTTGAAATTGAGACCAAACCCTTACACAAGCCAAAGGACTATTTTGTTCTCTCACTCTTTCACTCTTCCTCCTCCTCTCTCTGACTTTGATGTTCTTGGATGAAAGGTGTCATATAGACACAGAACGTTATTAATGTCATAATCAGAGTCTCTGACTCAGTAAAGGCTGGATTGTAAGTAAGGCTGCAGGCTGTTTCACTGGGAGTCTTGTCATTTTTCTCCTGGGTGCCATTTGTCAAATTAGCACAAAGATTCCTTTATTTGAGATCTTGACTTTGAATTTAAATTGACCACATGGCCTGCTGCTGGTGTGGGAGAAATCTGAACTTGGTGGGTCTTTCTTTCAGCCTTTCAGTGGGATCTACCTGGATAACAAGGAGCCAGGCATGTACCACTGCGTGTGCTGTGACAGCCCGCTCTTCAGGTAAGGCAGGATGGGAGAGCCTGTAGGACAGTCCTCCAGGTTCCTTACCTTCCAGTCTGAAGGCCTCTGATGACTATCTCCTTGTCTTGAGGTGCCTGCTCATTCGATGAGATGTGATTGCTTGGAAGAGCAGTAAGTCAGTAAGATTCTTGTCTTGATTGCTTCATTTATTTATTTATTTATTTAAGAAAGGAGACATTAACAAAACCGTAGGATAGGAGGGGTACAACTCCACACAGGGTACAACTCCACCACCCGATCTCCATATCCCATCCCCTCCACAGTAGTGGAAATGTGAGGTCCCTGCTGTCTTAGGGTTCAAGAAGACAATGGATAGTTATTGTTATCATCACATTATTTGGTAATTGGGTTAACTTTGAGAAGTGCCTTTGTTAGGGTTTGCTGTATAATACCCAGCATCTTGTATATAGCTGTGCTAGTCTTGATTGCTTCTGGCAGTTAGAGCAGTTCACAATATTCCACAGCCCACATTTTTCCTTTCTGGGTCCCTGAAAAATAGCAAACAAAACTTACTGGGCACTTTAAGGTAAAGCTATTCACAGCAAAGTGATGGTGCACCTGAGACAGTGCACATGGTAAAATGCTCAGAGACCCAGGTTCAAACCCCAGGTCCCCACCTACAGAAGGAAAACTTCACAAGCTGTAAATCAGCTCTCCTGAAAGCAGCTGCAAGTGTTTTCTCTCTCTCTCTCTCCCTCTCTTTCTCCCTTCCTTCCCTCTCAGTTTCTGTCTCTATCCAGTAAATAAATCAAACTATTGAAAAAGAAAAAGGATGATAAAATTATTCAATTTTTTTTCCTTGGGAAAAAAGATTAAAATAAATCTAAACCATAACAGTGTTTTGTTGGCTGTGCGACTAAAACTCTTACCTTTCCCCCTGGGGGAAATGGGTTTGTAACTTAATTTAGGGAATGTGGAATTTCATGAGGATAGATTCCCCAAACTGATTGATAGTGGTGAATACCATGCCCTCGTCACTGGAGCTATAAGTAAGTTAATTGGCCTTTGATTTCCAAGCCCCCTTTTAAGTCAATCAGGATATGAAATCTTTCCACAAAGCTTTTTGTTTAGACATGTAGGAAACAGTCTAAGAAAAGTAGATTTGATAAAGAGAAGACATCTTTGAAGTCCTATTTTGCAGAACCTCAAAGATGCTTGCTTTACCTTTGCATCAACCCTAAGTGGGTTGAGAGTGGAATGTAAATCAAGCCAGCTCTGTGGCTCTCCCATTAGAGCAGTGCTGGTCGTCTGTGGTCCTCTGGGCTCTGCAGGGCTGCTGGCTGCTAAGGTGATCTAGGTTGTGGAAGCTTGACCCCCACCTGCAACAACCCTGTGGTTAGTATTGACTTCGCTGCATGCTCAGAGGAGGGCAGGCCTTTGCCTGGAGTCATTCATTCTGCCAGTGGCCATTGAGGCAACAGCTAAGATGGCAGCAAACCTGTAATGACCCAGGAAAAACCAGGATGGGTTGGTTAATTTTGACACATTATAATGGGGGAGGGGGTTGGCTATCTCTGAGACATTTGTTATTCCTTCCCCTTCAGTTCTGCCAAAGAGGAGGAGGACCTGGCCAGTTGGCATGTCACCAGAGCACCTCGTGATGGTGTCAGGCCGCCTTGTGCAGTAACCAGACACCTGTCTGTCTTGTGCTGTGACAGTGAGAGATGAGTCACCTTGTAGGGGTGCTCTCCCATGTCCATTTTGCTCTTCCCTGTGGGATTTTGCTGCTGTTGTAGTTTCTTCTCCAGGAAAAATGAGTTCTTCATCCAAACCAGCACCCTGTCCCATGTGGGCTCAGCACAGAACCACAGACAGTGGAGCAGGAAGCCCAGTCTAGCAAAACTTTCTACAGTGATGGTAAAGGTTCTCTACCTGTTGTCCAGGGTGGTTGCCCCTAATTTCATATGACTACTGAGCATTCAGAATTTGGCTGGAAGATGAATCCAATTCTATTTCAGGGCACACCTGGATAGTGTACCTGCTTTGCCATGTGCATGACCCAGAATTGAACCTGGCACTGGGGAAAGCATTAGTACTGTGATGCCTTTCCTTCTCTCTCTGTCTCTCTATCCAAAAAAAAAAAAAAAATTAAGATTAATCATTGACAAAAATAAAATAGTTTTTAAAAATGTTTACTTCATCTTGATTAATTTAGATTGAAAATGCTGCAGGTGGCCTGGGGCTATTGTATTAGCACGTGAGCCCAAATTTAGCAAGCTGAGTGACAGTGTCCAAGTCAGGACACTGAAGCAGTGAGGCAGCCTCAGCAAGAAAGCCAGTCACTTCTCCCAAAACCCATCTACCTGGTGACCATTTACTGGACTACTTATTCACCAACTTTATTTCTTTTTTTTTCCTC
Organism: Erinaceus europaeus; assembly: GCF_950295315.1. Classification (NCBI taxonomy): domain Eukaryota; kingdom Metazoa; phylum Chordata; class Mammalia; order Eulipotyphla; family Erinaceidae; genus Erinaceus; species Erinaceus europaeus. The sequence goes on from NC_080167.1 coordinate 59,718,307, forward strand.
ATCTTGTCTGAATTGAACAGCCACAGACTGAGCCCCACCCACCCCCTTTTTTCCCCCTTTAAGGGCTTTTGGGTTTGTTTCTGTTCCATTTCTTTGCTGTTTCTGCTACTGCTGAGAGAAATGAGAGTCTGTCCCAGAATATACTCTTCTCAGAGTTTCATTTGTTTATGGGAGCTGCAGTGGAGGAGAGCACTTAGGGATGTGGAGCTGTATATAGCCTGGCTCCATTTGCTCTGTGCCCTGGGACTATTTTCTCCAGCTTGCTGAGCCTCGATTCCCTCAGCTGGAAAAGAAGCATGACAGCAGTGCCAAACTGTAGAGCAGTTGGGAAGATTAGCTAAGTCACAGGCCTCCTACATGCCAAGCGGCTCACCACTCATTCAAGGGGGCACCCTGTGCAGCAGTGATTCTGTGATACCGAGGAATTCTTAAGGGTATATCCTAATGAATGAGCATCTGTAAAGGAAGATTAGATCCCTACGAAGGGTGGCTTCAGGAAGGTATTCTGGTTAGCCTCTCACTGTCCCTGCGTCCTCAGTTGCCAGGCTAAGTAGGGTGCAGAGGTAAAGGAAAGCAAAGGCTTCCTGAGCCAGTGTTTGCATGGCGGCAAAGGGGAGTGGCCAGTCAGAGGCCAGAGTGGAGTCTCTGGGCTCGCTCCGCCCCCCCACATGCCTAGTGCTGTGGGCTCTGGGAGCTTTAACCCAGCCCTGGTGTCCAGAGCACTCTGGGGTTAACCACCACTCCCCTGGGGGCCCCAGATTGTCCCTTAAGCTTGGGGTTATAGGACTTTACCCCTCCTTCTTCCATCCTCTTTCCTTTTCTCCAACAGGCCTGGACATGCTGATTACTAACCCCCCCAGGGGTCATCTAGTTCATGGTCATGAACTAGGATAGAAGGAACCACAAGCCCGATAGATCACTCAGAGCCTACATGTGACAAACCCCTTTGTGTGTTCCTTCCAATACCTTCATTTTTTGTTCTTTTTGATAGTGATGGAGAAATTAAGAGGGGAGGGGGATACAGAAGGAGAGAGACAGACACCTGCAACACTGCTTCACTACTCTGCAGCTGGGGACAAAGGGCTTGAACCCTGGTCCTTGAGCACAATTACGTGTGCACTCTTATCAACCGCACCAATGCCTGGCTCCCTCCCATCCTTTCAAATGAATGGAAGCTCTTCTAAGATATCAGCCTTGTTGGTTACAATCAAGAAGAAAGTAGAAACCCATTTTAAAAATAAAGGAGGCTCTTATAGGAACATGTGAGATGACCCAGAATAGTAGTTTCTCAAAGGCAGACCCTTCCAATCTGGTAGTCATTTAAATATATATGTTGGAATTTCTAATTGGCCTTAATACTTGGGTTCCCAGTCTTAGATCATGTATGACACCTCTCGGATTACCTGAACATATGTCCAGATTCTGTGGATTCCATCAGTAAAAGTTTATTGCTTCCCATAAAATGTTTTAAATGACATTTTAATAGTCTTAGATTTGTTCATTTAAAAAAAGTATCATATTTATAGTCTTCCATCAAAATGTCTCCTTATATCATGGTTTATAATGCCAAGGGCTGCAGTGCTGTGATTAAAAATACTGGTGGTGTTTTTCCCCGAACCTGAGTGGTTCAATGAATATTTTTGAATGTTTGGAAAAGGATTGAAAGGAGTTGAAACTAAATGTAGAGATACTTCTGATTGGGCCCAGGAATGCACAGGTTTCATGGAAGTCATTTGTTAGTAACGCTAATTTTCTAGATTTATTTTTATTTAATTATTTTTTTATTATGGATAGAGAAAAAGAGTGGATGAGGCAATAGAGAGGAAGAGAGACACAGAGACACCTGCAGCCCTGTTTCACCACTCCTGAAGCTTTGCCCCTGCAGGTGGGGACCGGGGCTTGAACCCTGGTCCTTGTGCACTGTAGTGTGTGTGCTCAACCAGGTCCACTGCCACCTGGCCCCAGATTTTCTTGACTTATTGTCATTATCAGTAAGAGTGATAGATACCACTGAAACTTCCTCCCATGTGCAAATGACAGAGCAGGAGCACTATCCCGGGGAGCTGGGTGCCTGTGGATCTCAGGATCAGCCCCATTGATCTCACTTTCTCCTTTTCTGCATATGAAGCACGTGGATCTGCTCTGGGTTTCTGGATAGTTCATAAAGCCCCAGTGTTCCTTGTCCCTGCTGGGCCTCTGGAGAGGACCCTTGAGCGTGAGGGACTGTTCAGTAATTGGGGGGTGGGGGGCAGGGCCTACGCTGAGCCTTCACTGGCCTGGAGAGCTGGGAGCCAAGAAGGGAGAGAGGAGGTCTGCTCCCTGGGAAAGTGGGTGGGGTACCCTGTGTATTACTAAGCCTGGGTGCTGTGCTATCTCCCCAGTTCTGAGAAGAAGTACTGCTCGGGCTCGGGATGGCCCTCCTTCTCTGAGGCTCACGGTGCATCCGGCTCTGATGAAAGTGACTCAGGGGTTCTGAGGCGCCCAGACACCTCACTGGGCCTGGAGCGCACAGAGGTGGTCTGCAAGCAGGTGCGTGTCTATGGGGTCTGTCCTGTTCTCCTCACTCGGCCCCCCGGGCCACAGAGTGCACACAACTGGTGTGTTACCCTGGGAGGATTTTGGCAGCAGAGAGTCTACCATGACATCTGCTGGCATCTACCATGCTGCTTCCCGGGCTCTGCTAGCCCAGCTGTGCCATTGGGAGCAGAAGCCCCCTCCACCCTTCTCTGTGGCAGTGGGATCTGGGAAGGATGACCTTTCACGTGGCAGCTCGCTCTCTCCTTGACTGCTCTGCAGCAATTGTATTGAATACATCTTTTCTTTCCTTTTTTTGCCTCCAGGATTATCGCTGCGGCTTGGTACCTGTACTACGAATCCACTGCTCCTGGAGACCATTTTTCCCATTTTATTTGCCTTTGTTGTAGTTGTTGTTGTTGGATAGCACAGAGAGAAATGGGGGGGAGACAGAGAGGAGAGAAAGATAGACACCTGCAGACCTGCTTCATCACCTGTGAAGCAACCTCAGCAGGTGGGGAGCTGGGGACTCGAACCGGGATCCTTACATTGGCCCTTGTGCTTTGCGCCATGGCGCTGAACTCGCAGCGCTACAACCCCAACCCCCCACATCTTTTCTTTTTAATTGCCACCATAGTTATTGATGGGGTTTGGTGTCTGCATGACCAATCCACTGCTCCCTGAAGCCTTTGTTATGTTTTGTTTTCCTTCCTTTTTTTGAATTAAGACAGAAAATGAGAGGGAAGGGGGAGGTAGGGAGAGAGAAAGACATCCTCAGACCTGCTTCACTGCTCCTAAAGTTTCCCCCTTGCAGGTGGCAACTGGGGACTTGAACCCGGGTCTTTGCACATGGTCACAAGTACACTCTACCTGGAGCTCTACCACCCAGTCCCTATTGAATGCCATAGAAATAATAATAATAATAATAATGAAGGGGGGCTGGGTGGTGGTGCAGCGGGTTAAGTGCACATGGCACAAAGCTCAAGTGCCAGCATAAGGATCCCGGTTCGAGCCCCCAGCTCCCCACCTGCAGGGGGGTCGCTTCATAAGCAGTGAAGCAGGTCTGCAGGTGTCTATCTTTATCTCCCTCTCTCTGTCTTCCCCTCCTCTCTCCATTTCTCTCTGTCCTATCTAGCAACAACAACAGCAATAACAATAATAACAACAACAATGATAAACAACAAGGGCAACAAAAGGAAAGAAATAGCCTCCAGGAAAAGTGGATTCATAGTGCAGGCACCTAGTCTCAGCGATAACCCTGGAGGCAAAAAATATATATCTAACCTGGGAACCCCCCCAAATAATAATAATAATAATAACAACAGCACACTGACCATGGCAGTGTTGCAGAGCACTACGCTGCTCTGTACCCTCTTACAGGCTCATTTGCCACACTGGTGTCACACCGGTGGGCGGCCACGGGGGCAGCTCTGGCTCAGCGGAACAGTGACTGAGACCCCTCCTTCCACAGTGTGAGGCCCACTTGGGCCACGTCTTTCCTGATGGCCCTGGGCCCCGTGGCCAGAGGTTCTGCATCAACAGTGTGGCCCTGACCTTCAAACCCAGCAAGTCCTGACTGCAAGAGGCCCTCGCCTCTCCTCCACATTCCCGCCCTGCTGCTCTCAACACCAGCTGCTCTTCTGTGGGCTCTCCAACAGGGCCAAGTTTGTGGCTGACTCTCAACAACCCGCAGCTTCTGGGATCTAGAAGTTCCAGTTCAAGACCCCGAGTCGTCTCACAGGGGCCCGTGTGCCCTCCCCAGGGTAGTTCCATGTGTCCTTGAGTACTTAGGAAGATGAATGATCCGCTTCTTGCATCTGCCGGGCCTCTGAGGAACAAAACAGTAACTCCTGTCCCATCTGGGTGCAGATTGTGGAGGTGGGGACATTCTCAGTAACCCCAGTCTCTGGTTGATTGCTAACTGTTTACAGCGCCTCCCTTTCCAGCCTGTAGCCTTTGAAATAATTTTCTTTGCAAATGTTAAAAACCATATTAAAAAAAAATCCTTGATTACACATCTTTGTATTTCAATCAGCGCATGTCAGCATCTGAAAAAACTGATTCACTTATCTGTGGGAGAGAACACTGAGGCCCTATTAAAAAGATCCATCTCTTGATAGGGTCTCAACAATTAGCAATTACAATGGCCTGTTGGCTACATCTTTACTGTGTAAACAGAGCTGCTTGATTGGCCTCAGGCCTGGGGCACCTTCTGCCTCCGCGGCCACTCAGCACCACCCCCAGCACTGGCTTCACCACCTCCATGTCTTTGCTTATTTATTGATTGCCTGCATGATTCCACTGCTCCCCGAAGACTGTGATTTCCAAGTTAAAAGGTGAGAGACAAGGAGAGGGAGATAGAGAAGGAGCACCCTCCAGTGTGTGTGAGACTCTCTCCAAGCGGGTGCTCCCATGTGGTGCTCCCATGTGGTGGCCAGGGGACTTGAACCTGGGTCCTTGTGCTTGGTTAAGTGTGCACTCCAGGGAGTCGGGCTGTAGCGCAGCGGGCTAAGCGCAGGTGGCGCAAAGCACAAAGACCGGCATAAGGATCCCGGTTCGAACCCCGGCTCCCCACCTGCAGGGGAGTCGCTTCACAGGCGGTGAAGCAGGTCTGCAGGTGTCTGTCTTTCTCTCCCCCTCTCTGTCTTCCCCTCCTCTCTCCGTTTCTCTCTGTCCTATCCAACAACAACAACAACAATAATAACTACAACAATAAAACAACAAGGGCAACAAAAGGGGGAAAAAAAGTGTGCGCTCCAGCGGGTGAGCTAGATCTGGGCCCATATCAATGCCTTTGCCAGGGAATGTACAGCCAGGGTGGGGAGTGGGAGGGTCACCCCCGGAATCACCACTCCTGGAACTGGTGTCTTTTTAGGAAACCACCTTTGAGAGCAAGTGCTAGCAGAGGCAGGATCTGGTGCACCCCCAAGCCCCAAACCTAGCCCACAACATAATTTGCTTCATTATATTTTTTCTTTTTAAATATTTTCTTTATCCCACTAGAGACAAAGAAGACAGAAGGATTCCAGAGCGGCACTTTGGAATATTTAGCACCAGGAGTGGAGAACCTGGGACCTCCGGCTTCTTGACCAAAGCTCTACCACCAGGCCACCTCCTGGGCCACTCCCTTCCTTCCTCTCGGGATTCTAAACTGCTTTATATTTTTAAAGTGTGTCTACTGACTTCATGCCAAAGAAGGAGACTCTTCTCTTGGACATAAGTAATGCCTGGGACCGAGCCCCAGGCCTCATCTGTGCAAGTCCTGTGTTCTGCCTGCTTACCACCACCCCGCCTGCCCTTAGAACATACTTCAAATGAAAAATAAATAATGCTCAACTCCTTTTTCCATTTTCATTTCACATCTCTCCTCCCGACCCTAGCTGGGCTTGTTATCATGGGGAGGGTCTTTTCTCTGTCTCTGTCTCTCTCTCTTTCTCTCTTTCTCTCTCTCTCTCTTCCTCTTTAATATTTACTAATTATGGGGGTTGGGCGGTAACACAGCAGGTTAGGTGCACAAGGACCCGTGTACGGATCCCGATTTGAATCCCCGGCTCCCCACCTGCAGAGGGGTCGCCTCACAGGTGGTGAAGCAGGTCTGTGGGTGTCTATCTTTCGCTCCCCTCTTTATCTCCCCTCCTCTCTCGATTTCTCTCTGTCCTGTCCAACAACAACAGCATCAATGACAACAATAATAATGACAACAACAAGGGTAACAAAAAAATGGGGAATATGGCCTCCAGGAGCAGTGGATTCATAGTGCAGGCATTGAGCCCCAGTGATAACCCTGGAGGCAAAAAAAAAATTTACTTATTATTAAATAGAGACAGAAATTGAGAAGGGAGGGGGGAGATAGGGAGAAAGACAGAGAAACACCTGCAGCCCTGCCTCAGCATTTGTGAAGCTTCCTCTCTGCAGGTGAGGACCAAGGGTTTGAATCTGCAATCCTTGCGAACTATGTAATGTGTCCCCTTAAGGTGTGCCACTGCCTGCCTCAGAAGGGTCTTCTCAAATAAGACAGCAGGGGGCCCCATACCAACAGGCATATCTATAAATGCAAGGTCATCTATTGGTTTCCCATTTAAGAAACCACCCCAACCCCTTCCTGAACCCTCCATATGTGAAATTCTGATGTTGCTCTCTCAATAAGTGCATCTTTCAACTTAATCGACTTTTAAAAGTCCTTGGGGGCGGGAGAGAGCTCACCAGGCAGGGTATCTGCCTGGCCATGCCACCCACCCCCCAGCTCCCAGCCAGGGCCCCGTATGTGATCCCAGTGCTGTGGGTGGGAAGGAGGCATCTTTGGTTTTCTTTGTTGTCACAGCCCCCAGAGTCCCTAGCCCAGCTCTCAGCAAGGAAGACCTCCAGTGCAATTTCAGGGAGGGTGGAAATCCTCTCCTGCTTCAGACGGTTAGTGAGAACACCCCACCTTCCAGAAGCTGTGACCGGGAGCAGGTGGGGCACCTTGGACGCTGAGGGGAATGGAGGGTGACCACTAGGCACGGCATGTGGAGGCCACCTGGGAGCCTGTGGCTACGTGACAGGGACTGAAGGTAGGGGTCAGAGAAGGGAATTTGCAGAAAACTGGGGGGCAGGTGGAGGCAGGGCAGGTGTGAGGGCAGGGCCTTCCTGCTGCAGTGGTCACACCCTCTTCAGTTCCCATTGCCCAGACAGGCCTTTACTATCACAGCTGGGGCTTGAGGAAACTAGGTCGCCAGGTCAGAGGGGCCTGCACCTGCCCTCCTAGTTGGGGTTGGGGGCATAGAAAGATGCCGCCCACCACCTGCTACTTCTAAGGGCCCTCACCTCTGCCACCTCAGGACCCGCAGCCTGGGGGCATCATGCTGGGCTCCAGGCCATTTCCTGCAGCTCCTAAGGTCCCCCAGCCTGCCCGCACACCTCCCACTATCCCACCTGTAGCTGGAGCCAGCTCCACCGCCTCACCTCCTACCCACTGCGCCTGCTCCAACCAACAGCCCACCAGAGGTTAATAAGCACATTAAGAAACTAGACTTGCCAGAGGGCACACTGTGCCCTCCTGAGGGACTGAGTTCAAGCCTGGGCACCACATTGCAGCACCCACACAGGGAAAACTTCAGGTGCAGTGGGCTGTGGAGTCTCCTCTTCCTGTCTTTCACTCCCTCTCCTTCTCTTTCATTCTTTAAAAAAAAAAAAAAAAAAGGAATGTGTGTGTGTGTGTGTGTGTGTGTGTGTGTGTAGTCCCAGTCATAACCCTGCTGACCAAGGAAGAAAAGAAACCGAGAAGGTGGACTCATGCTACTCTTGGTTTCTGTGAAGGAGAGGAGAGAGGAGAGGGGGTGCTTCCTGGGGACACAGCACCCTCTTTTTGCCCATGAAGGGCCAGACTGAAGGTGTTCTGGGAATGGGCTGTAGTTCTACCATTTCAGTGAGAGTGGCAGGGACTCTGTTCTGTGAGCATTTCTGGTGCCTCCCGGCCACCCAGTCTCATTCCCTGCTCTTCCCAGCATCACAGGTGAGGGCAGGGGTGTGAAGCGCCCCCCCCCCGCCCGGTCTTCTGAATTAGGGCTCAGCACTAGGAGAGATGTTGTGATGTCAAAGCCTGTGTGCCCACTGCTCGTGTGTCCACTGCCCTTGTGCCCACCACCCCTGGTCCCCTCTGCTCTGAGTGGCCGATTTCCTGTGTGCCCTCTTACCCCAATGCCCACTGTCCTGTGTGTGCACTGCCCCATATGCTCACTTCCCTGAGTGTCCTGGACCCAGAGTGTCCATTGCCCTGACTGCCCACTGCCCCAGGCCCCACCTTCCTGTCTGCTCGCTGCCCTCTTTGCCATTGCTCCATGTGCTTGCTGCCCTATGTGCCGGGCGCCAGCACGTCTCCACCGAACGCTCTGTTCTTTGCCCCTTAGTCTCTCCCAGGCCGCCAGCCCTGCCCATGGGTGAGCCCTGCTCCACCGCCCACAGTGTTTTGCTGGCCTGGGTCCCTGTGACAAACCCTGAAGTTCCACCAGAGCCTGGAGAATGCAAAACAGATGCTGGGGACTGGAAGAGCAGCAGTGTGTGTGTGTGTGTGTGTGTGTGTGTGTGTGTGTGTGTGTGTGTGTGTGTGTGTGTGTGAGAGAGAGAGAGAGAGAGAGAGAGAATTATTTTAAGTTCCACAAAAAAAAAAAAAAAACAGTTAAGGAGGCAAAGCTGATACAAGCCCAGATCTTTCTGACTCAAATCTGTGGGTTTAGCTCTATAGTATTTTATTTTACTTTGCCTCCAGGGTTATTGCTGGGGCTCAGTGCAGGCACTATGAATCCACTGCTCCTAGAGGCCATTTTCCCCCATTTTATTGGATAGTACAGAGAGAAATTGAGAGGGGAGGAGAAGATAGAGAGGGGGAGAGAAAGGTAGACCTGCTTCACCTGTTGTAATGCAACTCCCCTACAGGTGGGGAGCCGGGGGGGCTGAGCCAGGATTTTTGTGTGGTTCCTTGTGCTTTGTACTATGTGAGCTTAACCCAGTGTGCACCCAGCCCCCACTAGAGTATCTTATATACTGGTCATACTCTGCCTCCTGGAAACCAGAGAGATAATGGGAAGGAAGGGGCTGGGCGGCCTAGCGCCAGCATGGGGTGCTGGGCATGTGGACACCTGCAGGAGGCACTGAGAGCGACTCTCAAGAGGGGAAAACCACCCAGCGCCATGCTTCCCGCAGTGCAGTGGGGGCTGGGCTCAAACCTGCTTTGGTGACATCTTGCTTTTCTTGAAGCCACAGTTTGCAGAACCCTACAGGCCACACCAAGTGAGGACTTAGATGTTTGGACAGCCCAGTGGACACATGCAACAACCCAAATTCTCCCTATGAAACAAATACACCTCCCAGAACAGACTGAGTGCCTTGCTCCACTCAGGGTCCAAGTTCAAGATCCGGTATCACATGAGACGTGTTGTGATGTCTCTCTCTCTCTCTCTGAATGAAAAAGCAGAGGTCCTAGACACACACACACACACAGACTTTAATGAAGAAACAAAAATCATGTCAAGTTTTTCCTATATTTTAAGTGAACATTATACAGTGAGGCCATTTAGACGTCTGCTCTGTCTGACCTGTGAAGATACTTTTTTTTCTGTTGTTGGCAGAATGTAGTCTGCTACTAGCTTGTTCCTGCTCCAAGTATTTTTCAAAGACTAACATTGACCCCATTTTTCCTTTCTGGAGAGGAAGTGGAGAGTGGGCTGAAATTTCATTTTCCCCCCATCAGTTAGGAGACATTGGTTCTGGGGTGGATGAGGGTGTGGGGGGAGGGGAGGAGGGTGAGGACGTACTCAGGGCTCTGAATACCTTCTTCCCACCTATCCTTAGGTCAGCAAGAACTTAGTGTGGAGCTGGGATACTCATTGGAGCGCACACATCACCGTGCTTGAGGATGTGGGTTCAAGTTTGCAATGGTCTCCACTTGCATGGGGAAAGTGTCACAAGCAGTGAGGCAGTGCTTCCCTCTCTATTTCTCACTCTTTCTATGTGGAGAAAACACACACACACACTGTGTGCTGGGAAATTGCGCAGATGCAGTCACATCTGCCATGTTGCCCCCTCAGGCTATTGCTAGTTCCCACGAGAGTTGGGACATTCTCGAGAGCCTGTTCTGCCATGTTGTGCCCTCAGGGCATTGTCAATTCCCCTCCATAGTTGGAGTGCTTTGGTTACTCCTTCCCCTTCCCATTCCTGCCAAAGTTGTTATCCTACCCTGGAGTGCTGTGGTTACTCCTCCCCCTTCTCATTCTCACAAGAGCTATTCCCATAAAAGCCCTTCTTCCTCACCTCACTCTCTTGTCCGCCCTTCACTTCAGTGATTAGACGCAGAGAAGGTTGCTGCAGGAGGCCATTTTTGCTACCTCCACGTGGCCCAAACTGTTGCTCTCTCACCCAACTCTGAGGTGCCAGCGCAAATAAAGGATTGAGTTCCCTTTCTGCTCCAAACCTCCTTTTTCTGCGTCCTGCTGCCGATGCAAGTTACTCACACACACACACACCTTGGAGTGATGAGGCTCTAGTGAATAACAATTATCTTAATAATAATAATTGCTGTTGCTATTATAATGAGTCCTTAAGCTGTGTGCTTCCTCAGAGCCTTAGTATTATTTGAATTGGTTCCTCTGCAGGCTTTGTCTATATGCCACAGGCGAGTGAAATGATAAGGCCACTACTCAGCTATAACAAAGATGAGTGGCTGGAAAGACAGCCCAGAAGTTAGGGGCTGTGCCTTCCTTGCCTGGCGCGCAGCTCTTGGCAGAGCCCTGGCACCACAAGGCGTTGCCATGGGGCCTCCTAGACAATCTGCACAGTCCCGGGCCTGAAGGCTATGTTCACTGAGGCTCTAGAGAAGGAACAGCCTGCACACTCCGGCATACAGCTCATAGGATGCACACCATGCACTTCCACTGATCTTTCCCTCTCGCATCTTTCATTTACCTGTTTGAAACTGGACCTTCGGGAGTCAGGGCAGTAGCGCAGCGGGTTACGTGCACATGGCGCTAAGCACAAGGAGCAGAGGAAGGATACTGGTTGGAGCACTGGGCTCCCCACTTACAGGGGAGTCACTTCACAGGCGGTGAAGCAGGTCTGCAGGTGTCTATCTTTCTCTCCCTCTCTGTCTTCCCCTCCTCTCTCCATTTCTCTCTATCCTATCTAACAACATCAATAACAACAATGATAACTGCAACAACAAATAAAAAACAACAAGGGCAACAAAGGGAAACTAAATAAGAAAAATTAAAAACAAAAACAAACAAAAAAAAGAAACTGTATCTTCAGGGGGCCGGGCGGTGTTGCACCTGGTTAAGCACACATATTAACAAGAGCAAGAACTCGGGTTCAAGACCCCGTTTCCCACCTTCAGAGGGTTCGCTTCAAGAGCAGTGAAGCAGGTCTGCAGGTATCTTATCTTTCTCCCCGTCTCTATCTCCTCATCCTCTCTCAATTTCTCTAAGAAAAAAAAATTGGGGGGGAATGGCCACCGGGAGCAGTGGATTCATAGTGCTAGCACTGAACCCCAGATATAACCCTGGTGGCAATAGTAATTTAATAAAATAAAATAAAATAAAATAAAAAATAAATCACCCTCAAAGGTGTTTAGAGGTCTAACTGTAGGTCCTTCTGTTTGACTCCAAATCAGGAGAATCATTCTCACATGTGGGAGCCGGTCCGGCCAGCAGAGGGCGCCCTCCACTCGCACCAGTCCCCTGAGCGCCTTTCCCCCTTACTATGGGCAGGGGGACTGGGAGGGAGGCTGAGATGTTTGGAGTGGGCTTGTTGCTGTGGACTCAGGCACCACAGGGCCGAGGGGAGGGCACAGGTGAGGAGTGGTAGCTGGAAAAGCAATGCATGTATATTGCTAAATTGCTTCATTCCATTTTATGCCTTCGATTAAACTTAAACTCTGTCCACATCGCCTAGATTGACCCCGAGTTTTAGCTAATTCTCCCGCCCTTGGAATATAGCTGAGAGTTTGGGGTCGACAGACCATTCTGTTACTTTTTTTTTTTTTTTTTTCATTTTCCTGCTAGCAGGGATTTCCGGTGTAGTGGAGTTACAGGTGGGGTGTGTAATTCCGCATATGCCCACGAGAGGGCGCCAAATGACCGCTTTTAAAACAACCACCGTTTGGGAAGCTGCTTGGCGATTGTGCTGTGAGCTACTTACTGCTCCCCACTCCTTCCTTCTCCCCCTCCAGCCCCTCCCCCACTTCTTCTTCTAGCGTTTGCCCCTCCCCCACTTATCATCGTCGTCGTGGTCATGGTTTTAGGGAGGCAGAAAGAGAGATATCACAGTATCCAAGTTTCCTTCAACATTGTGGAGGCCGGGCTCGAACCTGAGTCATGCACACAGGGCAAAGCAGCACACTATCCAAGTGAGCTATTTCACCAGCATCCTCCCCTTTAAAAAAGTAGGAGCAATCATCACACCAGAGATATGAGTTCTCTGTGTTCATTTAACAATGCACAGACTTTACATAAATAATACTGCCAAATAACAACGTGTATGGAGTGTCTTGGAAACTTGAATAATTATAGACATAGGGCCTTGGGAGGAAAATTAAATTGTGACTGCACAAAGGAGAAACACCCCTGGAGTCTGTTTGTGGACTTCGAAGGTGAGGGGGTGGATGGGAGAGTGGGTTTTGGTTCTAAATGTAACCAGCTGAGCTGATCATTAAAAACATTATTTTGGGGGGTGGGGTGGGGTGGGCAGTGATGCACCTGGTTAAGTACACATAGTACTAAGCACAAGGATCCATGAAAGGATTCGGGTTCAAGCCTCCAGCTCCCCACCTGCAGGAAGGTTGCTTCACAAGTGGTGAAGCAGGTCTACAGGTATCTTTCTTTCTCTCTTCCTCTCTATGTCCTCCTCCTCTCTGTTTCTGTCTTATTCAATAAAATGGAAAGAAAAACAACAACTTTTTGCCACCAGAGCAATTGCTAGGGCTCAGTGCCTGCATGATGATGCCACCATTCCTGGCGGCTACTTCCTTTAAAAGGCAGAGGGAGTGAGGAAGAGAAGGAGAGACATCTATAGACTCCTGAAGCTTCCCCACCACAGGTGGGGCCCTGGGGCTTGAAAGGAGCCTCAGTTACTGACTGGGGGGTGTCAAGAAGCACACAAAGGGCCTCACCCCACACCATTAGCAAGTTACACAGAAAGAGCAGTATAATATGGGATGATTCCACTCATAGACAGAAGCTGAGATGTAAGAACAGAAAGGGAAATGCAAAGCAGAACTTGGATGGAATTTGGTGTAAGGGGGTGGAGTGGGGAGCTCCACCAGTCCACCCCTGCCAGGACAGCAGACAGTCAGAAGAGACAGGTACAAGGAGTGTTGGAGGGATGAGGAGGAACTGAGCCCTGCTGCTGGTTGCCGACAGGGAGTGTGAAATGGTGTGGCTGCCTGGGAGAGTGGGCTGAGGCTCTGCTAATGCTTCAATGCAACATCTTTCTGGTTTTGTTTTATTGGGGGGAGGGGAAGATTAATGGCTTACAGTCAACAATAAATTCAGTTGTTGGTACATGTGTAACATTTCTCAGTTTTCTGCAAAACACTTTCACCCCCACCTAGGTCCTCCTCCACCATCAGGCACTAGCTCCCCACTCCACCCCCTTACACCAAATCCCATCCAAGTTCTGCTTTCCATTTCCCTTTCTGTTCTTACATCTCAGCTTCTGTCTATGAGTGGAATCATCCCATATTATACTGCTCTTTCTGACTTATCTCACTTCCCATGATTCCTTCAAGCTCCATCCAAGATCTTAATACTTAAAGTTTAAATACTGGGAGTCAGGTGGTTGCCCAGCTGGTTAAGCACAAGGGTCCGGGATCCTTACGCCAGTGCTTGTGCTTTGTGCCACATGTGCTTAGCCCACTGACTCCCAGTTTATTATTTTCAAGGTCTGATCATTGTGTGTCTCCTTCACTCACAGTCCCCCCGCCCGATAATATTCCACTTGGGCTGCGTTCACAATAAAGCTTGTTGAGAATAATACTACGATGGTCTCTGTAATCAGCATTTAGATGTGTTTCTCTGCGGCCTAGGAGGACAGTAAATTTAAATATGTATATATATTTATGGGAGTTGGGTGGTAGCGCAGCGGGTTAAGTGCAGGTAGTGCAAAGCTCAAGGACTGGAGTAAGGATCCGGGTTCGAGCCCCCAGCTCCCCACCTTCAGGGGAGTCGCTTCACAAGCGGTGAAGCAGGTCTGCAGGTGTCTTTCTCTCCCTTTCTCTGTCTTCCCCTCCTATCTCCATTTCTCTCTGTCCTTTCCAACAACAATAGTAACAATAAAACAAGGGCAACAAAAGGGAATAAATAAATAATTTTTAAAATTTTTGTATGTATTTATTTTCCCTTTAGTTGCCCTTGTTGTTTTTATTCTTGTTGTAGTTGTTATTGTTATTTATGTCATTGATAGATAGGACAGTGAGAAATGGATAGAGGAGGGGGAGACAGAGAGGGGGAGAGAAAGATAGACACCTGCAGACCTGCTTCACTGTCTGTGAAGTGACTGCCCTGCAGGTGTGTGTGGGGGGCTCGAACCCGGATCCTTACTCCAGTCCTTGAGCTTTGCATTATCTGCACTTAACCCGCTGCGATACCGCCCAACTCCCATAATTTTTTTTTTAATTTACTGTCCTCCTAGGCCCCAGAGAAAGAAACGCATCTAAATGCTGATTACAGAGACCATCATAGTATTATTCTCAATGGCTTTATTGTGAACGCAGCCCAAGTGGAATATTATCGGGGGGGGGGGACTGTGAGTGAAGGAGACACACAATGATCAGACCTTGAAAATAATAAACTGGGAGTCAGTGGGTGAAGCACACGTGGCACAAAGCACAAGCACTGGCATAAGGATCCCAGTTGGAGCCCCCGGCTCCCCACCTGCAGAGGAGTCGCTTCACAGGCAGTGAAGCAGGTCTGCAGGTGTCTATCTTTCTATCCCCTTCTCTGTCTTCCCCTCCTCTCTCCATTTATCTCTGTCCTATCCAACAACTATGATATAAATAATAAATACAACAATAAAACAAGGGCAACAAAAGGGAAAATAAATATTTTTAAAGATTTAAATAATAATAATAATAATAATAATAATAATTCTAGCGTTTGCCCTTCTTCCGTAGCCAGTCAACAGCGTCAGGTTGAGCCTGATGTCAAGTTTCGAGACCTCCTTTGAATCTGGAGAGGTGGCAGTCGTTGACTATGTGGGTCATAGTCTGTCTGTAGCCGCAGGGGCAGTTCGGGTCGTCTCTGGCTCCCCAGCGGTGGAACATAGCGGCGCACCGGCCATGGCCTGTTCGATAGCGATTGAGGAGGGCCCGACCATAACGTGCTAGGTCAAAGCCGGGTTGACGCTTGCAGGGGTCTGTGATGAGGTGTTTGTTCTTTACCTCAGCTGACTGCCAACTCTGTTTCCAAGAGTCTGGAACAGAGAAGATCAGTGTAGGCGTAGGGGACCAGATTGGATGATGAGATGTCAAGCGTTGGACAGGGTGGGCGAAGATATCCGCGTATATTGGCAGGTCCGGTCGAGTGTAGACGTGGGAAATGAACTTAGATGAGGCCGCATCCCGACGAATATCTGGCGGGGCGATGTTGCTAAGAACTGGCAGCCATGGAACCGGGGTGGAACGGATGGTTCCAGAAATGATCCTCATGGAGGAATATAATTTGGAATTGACCAAGTGGACATGGGGGCTACGGAACCATACTGGGGCACAGTATTGTGCAGTGGAATAGCATAATGCCAGAGAAGATGATCTCAGTGTGGAAGCGCTCGCGCCCCATGAGGAGCTGGCCAGTCATGCAATGATGTGATTCCTTGTGCCCACCTTTGCTGCAGTTTTTATGAGATGTTCGTGAAATGACAGGGTGCGATCGAGAGTAACGCCAAGACAGACTGGCTGGGTTTCATGCCGGATTCTCGTATCGTCAAGCTGCACATTAAGCTCACGCGAGGCCGAGGCATGGTGTAGATGGAAAACAGATGATACCGTTTTTTGCAGTGCTAGGGATTAGTCGCCATTTTTTACAGTAATCAGATATCAGAGACATATCTTTCGTGAGTGTTTCCTCGAGGATGTCAAACTTGGATGCCTGAGTTGCACAGCAGATGTCATCGGTGTAGATGAACTTCCTTGAAGAAGTTTCTGGAAGGTCATTGATGTAAATATTAAATAGCATAGGAGCCAGAACAGAGCCCTCGGGGAGGCCACTTGAGACAAGTCTCCATCTGCTAGACTTGTCACCCAGATGCACCCAGAATCTTCTGTTTTGGAGAAGAAACGATATAGTGTTGGCCACCCATGGAGGCAGGCATCTTGAGATCTTGACTAGGAGACCACGGTGCCAGACCGTGTCATAGGCTGCTGTGAGATCAACAAAGACAGCACCCGTCTTTAAATTCTTCTGGAATCCATTTTCAATGTAAGTTGAGAGGGCCAGGGCTTGTTCGCAGGTAGATCTTCCTGGGCGGAAACCAGCTTAGGTGATAGGAATTTCTCTGTAAGAGGAGAAATACGTGACAGAAGCAGCCTCTCAAGGAGTTTGTAACACACGGAGAGGAGAGGAATTGGTCTATAGCTGGCGGCCAGTGTTGGGTCTTTCTTTCGTTTCAAAACTGCTATTATCTTCGCACGACGCCAAATTTTGGGCATAGATTTGGATTGAGTTCTGGGGTGATGTTATCATAGCCAGCAGCCGTTCCCAGTTTAACCCTCTTCAAAGTGTCTTCCAGTTCAGACAGTGTAAAGGGAGAGAGTTTTGAAGATGGACAAGATAAACGGAAGTGGGATGACCACTCATGGGAAATTTCTCTTTTCCAGACTGGGTCGATCTTAGCACATCCAACTTGAGTTAGGTGACTGGCCACTGAGTTTGGAGATACGGGAGGATGGGAGATGGGAGAGGGTTGGCTACCGGCACCCAGACTATGAAGAAGCTTCCAGGCCTTCCTACTTGAGTGGGTGAAGTTCAGACTTACCATGAGTTGTTGCCAGCGGGCTTGGCGTGCTGCATCCAGGGAGGTAATGAGATGGTCAGCCACATCTGGGTCGCCCGACTCATCATACTGCTTTAGTAGTTGCTCGCATTCAGCATCAAGACAAGGCGTATAGTTAGCACGTCTCCCACGAGGAATGGCTTGGGAAGCTGCTTTGAAGATGGCTTGGCGGAAGCGCCTGTAGGAATCTTCAGAGCGGATAGAGTTAATTGGAATTGCAGGAATAGATTTGTTGGTAAGATCACTGAACAGACGCCAGTTTGCTTTCCGAAAGTTCCATCTTAGTTTTTCCGAGCACAGAATCAGTGGGAGCTGGAGACCAATGTGGATGATAGCTGGGCGGTGATGACTGTGCGGGAAGTCCTTGAGAACTTGTCTTGTAGCGGGAAAGGCTTGGCTGTTGACTGTGCTAATCCAGCACAGGTCGGGTGACGAGTCTTTATTCCATCTAGCACTGTGAAAAGAGCCTGGCTGTTTGGGATCATATAATAGAGAGAGGTCATTCACTGAAGCCCAGTTGGCTAAGATAGTAATAATAATAAGCTATGTGCAACATCTGCCAGCAGGGTGGCAATGAGCAGAAGGCCCAGGACCAACCAGCCTACAGGGACTGAGAGTCTATTACTGTTGACCTTGACTTGGGGATTGGGAGACTTGGGGGCACTTAAGGGAGGCTGCTTTGGGGGGTAGTGACAGTCTCCTAGAATTGACTGCAGCACTGGGTAGAGTGTGAGGATAGGAAACTGGTCCAGTCACTTTACATGAGTGACTAAGGTAAAGTCTTTCTTTCTTTCTTTCTTTCTTTCTTTCTTTCTTTCTCTCTTTCTTCCTTTCTTTCTCCTCCTCCTCCTCCTTTTTAAATAAAGATACCACAAGACCACAGCACTGAAACTTCCTTTTGGTTAGAGGGGGCAGACTCAAACCCAGGTTGTGCACATGGCCAAGCAGCGTACTATCCAGGTGAGCTATTTGCCAGACCCAAGTCACTTCTTGATGAGGCTGTGAAGATGGTTGGGGTCATGTGGGTGGTCAGAGGATACACCTTGTGTTCCTGAAGCGCTGGGCTCCATCGTGGGCGACCAGAGTGGTAAAAACCAAGTAAGAGGAAATTCACGGAGCACTGCTTCAGTCCCTCTCTCACTCTCAGAAAAAAAAAAAAAAAGTTTTGACCAGGAAGGCCCACATCTCCTACTAGCGAGGCCGGAGCTTGGACCTGGGCACCACAGTAAAGCCACAGGGGCCACGCGGTGGGTCACCTCCTGTGCACAGGGCCTGGGCTCACCCCATTGCCACATGGGGCCACCACGCAGAGGGGACGCTTGGTAAACAGGGAAGTGTTGCTGTGGCGCCTCTCCTTCCTCTGTAACTTTTTAACTTCTCTATTACCTTCATTTATTGGATACAGGCAATCAGAAATCAAGAGGGTGAGAGGGGATAGAGAGGGAGAGAAACACCAGCAGCGCTGCTTCATCCTTTGAAAAGCTTCCCTCCTGTATGTCAGGACCATGGGTTCAAACCCGGGTCCTTATGCATTATAGCATGTGTGCTCAGCCAGTGTGCCACCACCCAGCCCCCACCGCCCCCATCTCTCCACTCTGGAAAAAGAAAGGAAAAAAGGGTCCACAAGGAGTGGCAAAAAGAAGAGCAAAGGGAAAGAAAGAAAGATAGGAAGGAAGGAAGGAAGGAAAGAAGAAGGAAGAAGGGATAGAGGAAGGGAGGGAGGACAAGCAGCTAGAACAACAAACAGGCTGCTACCAACAAGATTTCAAGTATCATAGCCTGTGTCACAGCCAGCCCAGCACACAGAGTCTGGAAAATTGATGTGCAGAGCAGGTGAGGGATTCAGGGGGCAGGAGGGGCGGCATGGCCTTGTGTCACCAGTTCACCAGGAACAGAGGAGGTGACAGCCAGCCAGGAAGACATTATTCACAGAACTAAGCTCACTTTTAGGAGGAAACTGACATCTTAGCAAAATTATGGGGGCTAGGCTCAAGACACTGGGTGGGTGGTAGTGTTTTAGTTTTTCTTTCATAAAAAAAAATTGAGTTGGGGACGTGAGCACACACCTCATTATGCATGAGGCCCTGGGGTCAAGCCCCAGCACCACAAGGCAGCGTCATGCAGTACAGCAGGGCTGCAGTGTCTCTCCTATCTCTTCATATCTCTCTATACGTCTCTCTCATAAAGAACGGGATTGCGGGGGGAATGACCCTGGGCAGTTACTCAGCTGCATGATGTCCCAGGTTCACTTTCTGGGGCCCAACTAAAACAAACAAGCAAACCCCCAGCAGTGACTCTTGAGGTGCCTGGAGGTGTGGGAAGCCACCTGGGGGCCTGGCCCCGCCCTCGCCCTCAGGAGGCCTGCCCCCCCGGCCAACTGGTCTGGTGCCAAGCAGGCCACCCACTGGCCTCATTACAGGACAGCAGTGCCCACAGCAGATGCAGCCCCACCCAGACAAGAGAGCCGGGGACAAAGGAGGGATTGGTCCCTTGGCCAGCCCTGGCCCCACAAGCATTGCAGTGACCTCAAAGGGAGTTGGAGGGGGGCAATGGGCAGGGAGAATGCCCAATGCCCGTGAGGCTGAGCTGCAGACACAGAGCTGCCTCCTCCAGCATGACGGGGCCATGGGCGGGGGAATGAGGGGGGCAAAAGGGGGAGTGAAGGGTGAAGGGTGGTACTTCATTGGGTAGAGCGCACAAGGGCCCAGGTTCAAGACCCTCATCCCCATTCTCCTTGTTTTGTCTCTTTGCCTCTAATAAAAGGAAAAGAAAAAAAAAAACTACTAGGAGTCATGGGCACTGAACTTGGTGGCAATGAAAGAAGGAAACAAGGAAGGAAGGGTGAGAGAGTGAGAAAGAGAGAGAGAAGGAAGAGGGGGCCGGGCGGTGGCACGCCCAGTGAAGGGCACACAGTGCTAGGCAGGACACCAGCAAGGATGCAGCAGGCACGCAGATGAATGGTGAAGCAGGTCTACACGGGTCTAGCTTTCTCTCTCCCTATCTTCCCCAGATCTCTCAATTTCTCTGTCCTACCCAATAAAATAGAAAAAATAGAATAAAATAAAGACCTCCAGGAGCAGTGGATTTATAGTGCCAGCTCTGAGCCCCAGCAATAACCCCAAAGGCAAAAAATAAAGTAAAATAAAATAAAGAGAAAAGAAGGAAGGGAAGAAAGACAAAGAAAGGAAGGAAGGACAGAAAGAAGGAAGGAAGGAAGAAAAGAGAACCCTGAGGGGCTAGGCAGTGGCACGAGCTGTTAAGTGCACTGAGTACCATGTGCAGGGACCCTGGTGTGAGCTCCCGCTCCCCTATTTTAGAGGGGAAGCTTCAGCAGTGGTGAAGCAGGTCTGCAGGTATCTTTCTCCCTGCCTCTCTCTCTTTCTTTTATATTTTATTTATTTGTTTATTTATTATCAGATAGAGACAGAGAGAAATTGAGAGGGGAGGAAGAGAGGGAGAGAGAGAGGGAGAGATACAGATTGACACCCGCAGCCCTGCTTCAACACTTGTGAAGCTTTTCCCCTGCAGGTGGGGACAGGGGCTTGAATCTGGGTCCTTGAGCACTGTACTATGTGTCCTCAACCAGATGCACCACCACCTGGCCCCTCTTGCTCCCTCTCTACTTCCCCTCCTTACGTCTCCCAATTTCTCTCTGTCTTATCCAATAAAATAGAAAAAAAAGGGGGGGGATGGCTGCCAGGAGCTGTCGATTCATACATAAGGCTGGCACCAAGCCCCAGCAATAACCTTGGTGGCAATGAAGTAAAATAAAAATAATTTTAAAAGATTAAAAATAGGGGACCAGGCAGTGGCATAGCAGGTTAAGTGCACATGGCATGAAGTGCAAGGGCCGGCTCAAGGATCCCAGTTCGAGCCCCCAGCTCCCCACCTGCAAGGGAGTCACTTCATAGGGGTTGAAGCAGATCTGCAGGTATCTATCTTTCTCTCCCCCTCTCTGTCTTCCCCTCCTCCCTCCATTTCTCTCTGTCCTATCCAACAACAGCAAAAGCAACATTAACAACAACAACAAGGGCAAAAAAAAAAAATGGGGGAAAATGGCTTCCAGGAGCAGTAGATTCATAGTGCAGGCACTGAGCCCTAGCGATAACCGTGTAGGCAAAATATAAAAAATAAATATATAGGGTGGGAGTATAGCATAATAGTTATGCAAAGAGACTTTCATGCCTGAGGCTCTCAAGTCCTGGGTTCAACCCCCCACACCACCATAAGCCAGAGCTGAGCAGTGTTCTGGTAAAAATAAATAAATAATACTAAGTTTTTCATATGTTTTTCATATGTTATGCATGTACAAACTATTGTATTTACTGCCGAATGTAAAACACCAATTTCCCAATATGGAAATTTTAAAAAGAAAATAAATAAATAATAAACATAGATAAATAAAAGTAGAGAGAGAACACCCCAGGTGAGCCACAGCCTCTCCTTGGCTTCTGGGATCAGGATCCAGCCCCCGTCTCCCCTCTGTGCTGGTGGCTATGATAGCAGACGGTGTGCCCACTGTGGAGACAGCCCACTAGGGGGGTGTGCTGCATTGTCGGGGGAGCTATCCAGCTCTGAGCCTGGCCCTCACTGCACTGAGGGAAGCTTTGGTGTTGTGCTGTCTTTCTCTCTGTCTCTCTATCTCTGGCTCTTGTCTTTCTGTCTCAAAAAAGTCAGCCTGGAGCAGTGAAGTTCTGACAATGACAGTAACAGATCAAATGTATTTTTGCAAAGATCAAGGCACTGTGCACAGGGCTGGGGAGGCGGCTCAGAGTCTTCCAGCAGATGCACCTGCCTGCCAGAGATCTCGGCCCGAGGCCAGGGCTAAGTGTGCCCTGCTCTCGCATTTTTTTCTCTCTCTCTTATCTCTCTTACATACAAAAGGCAATAAGTCTTTTAAAGACTGGAAGAAAGTGCTTTCACCTGACACCTGACCCAGTGAAGCTGCCCTGTCAGCCGCCACCCTGCTGGTCTCTAGCACTTGAAACTTCTGGTCCCTTTGAACCCTGGGTTTATCTTGTGTTTCAACAAGACCAGCGGTGGTCTGGATGTGTATGAAGGGCTGGCAGAGCCATCTCAATGACACGCTGAGCTATCTCTGGGTCTGCAAAACAGCACTGTCCTCTGCCAGGTGCATCTATCTGCCTTAGCTGCCCTGTGTGTGTCTCCCTCACCCCACCCCCGGCCCTACAGTTATTATCTCAAAGGGTCTGTAGGAGGCAGAAGAGTGCCCCCCATCCACCCACCCTTGAACATATGACTATGCCCAGCTCCATGGCAAAGGGAAATTCAGGTCACAGATGGAATTCAGCTGGTTAGCCAGCTGACCTCAAGGCTGGGAGATTATCCCAGTACACTGGAGCCCTGAGTGAATTCAAAATGTGTGTGTGTGTATGTGTGTGTGTGTGTGTGTGTGTGTGTGTGTGTGTGTGTGTAAGTAAGTGCAAACGTGCTGAGGAATGAACCCAGAGCCTTGAACCTACTTTACCAAAGAAACTCCCCAACCCATTCATCTTATTCTATGGACCAAGAAAGAGAGGCAGGCAAGAAAGACGTGGGGAGATAGACGCACCGACCCACCAGTCATGGAGCTCCCTGGTGGTGCCAGGGCTCAAACCAAAGGCCTCAGACAAGTGCTTTACTCACTCTACCCTTTAAGCTACCTCTCAGCCTGACTATAAAATTCTTACAGGGGCAGCAAGAGGCAGAGAGATGCAGTGTCATTACTCTGACAGTGGAGGAAGGGAAGCAACCTCTGGAAGCTGAAGGAGATGAAGAAACAGACAGGAAGGCAGCCCCAGGAACACCATGGATTTAGTCCAGTGGGATCTGGGTCAGATTTTCAAAGTGCAGGGCCAGAAGAAATCAACGTATGCTGTTGTCGGCCTCCAAGTTCATGGGCCATTTGCTACTATTCTACCTCCCAACCCATATCTCACATAGGTGGCAGGTGCCATCTCCATGGCCTGCCTTGCTTATTGTTGAGAAAGAGAAAGAACAGACAATGGCTCCACTATTAATGATGTTCTACTTTGTTTTGTCTTGCTTGTTTTTATATGGTGCTGGGGATTAAACCCAGAGTCTCATCACCTGAAGCGTGTGCTCTACAGCTGAGCTACTCCCACCAGCCCTCGTTGACTTTTCTTGTACCCTCATGTAGCAGGCTGGTCCAATGCTAAGCCCTCATGTCCTGCAGGTATCAGCAACACTTAATAACCACACATGGGAACCTCCGAGAGAGGCTGCCCTCGTAGACAGGCAAGAGCCAAGAAGGGAAAAGGAGATGGTGGTTGGGAAACGACATGAGAAGCTCTTGCTGGGCGTGCTCCATCCCTTCACCTTGGTGTGGATGACAAGAGTGCCGGGCTGTGGTCATAGGCTCTATTTCACATTTAGAAAAAAGCCTTAGATACTTATTCTAAACTATTTATCCCAACATGCTGCTCACATCTGAACTTTGCTTCTTGCAGAGTTCCCATTACAAAAACAAACGCAGGCAGAAGCCTATCTTTCATTCTTCCTCCCAAAGACAAACATCATAAACATTTTGGAATATTTCTTTTTTCACTTTTATTTCTCCAGTATTTTTTAAAATTATTTTTACTGTGTATTAAATTCAGATTCCCTTAGATTTTATCTAACTGCCTCTTTTTAATTTTTATTTATTTATTTATTTATTATTGGATAGAGACAGAGAAATTGAGAGGAAAGGGGGAGACAGAAAGAGAAAGGAACAAAGAGACACCTGCAGCCCTGCTTTAAAACCATACATGGAGCCTTTTCCCTGCAGGTGGGGACCAAGGACTTTAACCTGGATCCTTG
Organism: Erinaceus europaeus; assembly: GCF_950295315.1. Taxonomy (NCBI): domain Eukaryota; kingdom Metazoa; phylum Chordata; class Mammalia; order Eulipotyphla; family Erinaceidae; genus Erinaceus; species Erinaceus europaeus. The sequence goes on from NC_080167.1 coordinate 59,742,157, forward strand.
CACACTGTAATGTGTGTACTTAACCAGGTGCCTAGCCCTTAGTATTGATGTTTTCATACTTAATTTTAGGTGGATATATGTATCCACAGCTGTATTTTTAGTATTGGTCGCTTAATAGTATTCTGCAAACTTACAGTCTTTGAAGGATTTGCAAGGAGTTTTGTTACTATCTCTGTGTGATTATTTTAATGATCACGTATTTTCTTTAATGATGCATCACTCAATGAGATAGCAATTCAGATAGCATTTAAGTTACCTCCTTTTTTCTGTCTCTGCTGTCCTGGCAGAGTATTTTAAATATTTAAAATTATCTCCTTAGAACTAATGCTTAGGAAAAGAGTTTCTTGAGAAAAAAAATTAAGCAATCAACAGCAAAAAGAAGGAGGGGAAAGAGGAGGAGGAAGAGGGGGAGGAGGAAGAGAAATGGAGTTTCTTGAGCTAAAAATAATAGTACTTTTCTGAGGCTCCATGCAAAGCAACTCTCTTTTCCTCAGTCAGAATTCAAAGAGTTTAACACATCACTTTATGGGGACACATAGAAAGTGTCATCACTATGAACAGTAGTTTTCTGTGAGAAACCAGTTTACTTTCATCTTCTTCACTGTACATCATGGTATCTATGATGTTTCCTGTTTGCACTGGCTCTGGGGATGTTTGGAGAAAAAACCCGAGACCATCTTTAGCAAGTGTACAGAAATTAATTCCAGTTGCACTTTGCATAACTTACTTTTAACCTGAATACTTTTTTTTGCTTACTTTTTTATCTTGTTAATCTATACATTTTTGAACATGCTACTTTGGTATCTATTTTTGAATGACCAGATTGCAGAAATAAATTGTAATGATAAAATGTAATATTTTGAGACAAAATTAATCCTAGGTCTTTTGACTATGTTTCAGTATGAGGAAGAGACCACCACCACTATAAACACAACATGCATGACATCTTTATCACACATACAACCCAGTACCAACTGAATTTTCCCAGAAACCTGATAATAGATTCACTAATTAACACCAGATGTGCCTTTACAAGACCATGATGTCCTAATCATCTTCTCCTCAGATGGGATCACCCTATTCTGGGCACAGAGGTAGTGCGGAACCCAAGTACCAACAGGGAGTAGAGTGCTTGACAGATTGCTCTTAGCTTTGATCAAGTTTTTTTTCTGTTTAGTTTCCCCAAAATGTTTGCATAAAATGGTGAAAAGAAAAACTAAAAAAGATTTCAAGAGCCTTTAACACATTCTAAGACTAAGTCAAAAATTTCCACTTCTACTAAGTAAAATTGAATTCCACAGGGAATTCAATAAGTAACTTATCAAGAGGATTAAGAGAAAAACATGCAAATGTTTATTCAATTACCTAAAATGTATTGTTCCTGTTTATATTCATCTTAATAGTGGTTACACACAGAGACACAGACACACACACTACAGCCCTATCAGCAGCCTCTGGAGGCGCGGCCTTTACCTTCAGCACCAAGGCCAGCGCACACCTTGAGCCTTCAGACCGCCAGGACTCTCAAGCCTAGAAGTGAGACAAAGAAAAGTTCTTTGTCAAAGACACGGAGTCCCTCCTTAAAAGGTCCCTGGTACTAGCAGGAAGTGTTTGACAATGAGAAATGAGAAACAGGTCCATTTGCTGGAGATCTGCCCTCTTTTTGAATACACACACACACAGACACACAAGCTACCAGATGAGCTGTGTTTTCTCCTCACATTGTCTCAGGAGGTAAGACATTCCTTGGCTCTCATTGTGATTGTACAGAACTCTGGTTCTCTGAGCTGTGCCCCCCCCCCCAAAAAAAAGCTTTTTGGTCCTGGGTTTAGTGAATAGCTCTTGACTTCAACGTTGTCAAAATAAATAAATAAATAAATAAATATTAAAACACAGCAGCACATCACCAAAAAACACTGTTGCCTAAAGTAATGAAAGTCCAGCGAGGAAGATAAATCGCACTTTGGTGGCACCTCCCCATTTCGTGGAGGGGGAAACTGAGGCCTAGAGGCTGAGCCACTTGCCCAGGATGACCACAATAACAAGGCGGATCCTAACGTCAGACCTGCAGTCTTCCCTTCCACTGTTCTTTTCCGCAGCAAGACACATTTTTGCCAACTGGCTCCAATTCTGGGCCAATTCCTGGAAACTAAAAGAACAAAAAGAGATGGAGGTCGGCAGAGGCGAGACAGCTGATTGCTTCCTTTTTTCAGAAGTGAAAATGACTCTGCTCTTCTTGGTTGAAAGCCAGGTTTTCAACCTGGCCGCCGCGGGGGGTCCGAGCAATTTGGGGGTTTCCAGCTGCCCCATTCTCCTCCTGGAGCCCCAGGACGCAGAGCCAGGTCCCAGCGGGGCGAGGGTGAGGGCGCCCTAGGCCAAGCGGTCCAGTCCGAGGGCGCACCGGGCAGGGCGCAGTGTCCCCAGCCTCTCCAGGCACCACGCAGCCCTGGACGCACGGATGGCTGAGGGCCCCCGGAGGGAGGGGCACCTGGGTGTGCCCAGCAGGGAGAAGCCAGAGGTGGGGGGACCTGGCTGTCTGGAGGGGGGGCGGGGCCAGGATTGTGCGGAGTCCGGAGCCCCAGTTCCCCACAACCCACTCCGTCCTGGGAGAGCCCTCAGTGCCAGGAAGGAGCGTGTCTCTGCAGCCCCTCCCGAGCGCACCCGACTTCCATCTGATGAAACGTTTCTTCCATCTGATTAGAATGGCAGTGGCTTCCAAGCCATTCATTAGGAGAATTTTAGTTCTAAGGGGGAGGGGGGGCGCACTGTAATTGTGCGTTGTAATAAATGCAAACTTCTGGTGCCTTCCTCTGCAGTATGGAAGACGGTAAAAAATGTGTCTCGTCCAAACTGCCCCCCTCCCCGTGCCCATGGTGAAGTCAATCGCTAACAAAGGCGACGTGAATATTCAAAACCGAGGAGCCTTTCACTTGTATTTTCCGGAATCCCTGAGTCGATTCCTTTTTATTTATTTTTTATTGGGCGAATACCTGTTTAAGTTTTAAAAGCACATGGAAATGGCCCGCGAGCGACCATATAATCTGATTTGCCAGGCAATCTGCAGAGCGATCGCACATCATTTATAATGTTCATTGAGCATTTTGCCTAATTGTGTCTGTCTCTGAAAGGGCCGCGCACCCCCTCCCGACCGCAAGCGGCACAAGTGGCGACATTCCCATGGAGTGGCCGCCGCAGCTTGTCGTCTCCGCGTCCCCGCGGGCGACCAGGCGCCCCCGCCCCGCGGCCCAGGTACCCGGCACCGCCCCTTTCAGCCGGGCCGCCGCCTGCAGGTGCCGCTCGCCTCTCCGCTCTAGAATGGGGCGACGATGCGGGGCTACATGCCGCCCCTCCCCAGCGGGCACCGGGCTCTCCTCGGCCAGAAGGGGTCTCTGATTAGTTCTGGGGCCGACACAGGGCGGCTCCCCAGGTAACTGGGTCCCCATGGCCGGGTGGCCAGGCCTGGGGACAGCCCCGGGTCCGAGTCTAGCTTCTCGGACTGCCCTCAGAGCCAGGCAAGAGGGCGAGTGTGTGTGCGGGGGATTCTGGCTGCCATGAGCAGTAGCATCGTTAACTCTGTTAGGTGTCACTACTCCTTCTCTGCTTTTTGGAGAAATAAGAGTAACCCCATACCCCTTCGCACTTGCGTCAAGGTGGGGGCGCCAAGCGTGGACACCGGGTGGCTGGTTCGCCCCCCCCAAAAGTGCTCCCTGACACTTCCTCGGCGACAGGGCACCTGCCACCTGAGGGTGGCGGTGTCACGGAGCCACCCGTGCTGCGCGAACCACTAGCTCTCCAAAGCCTCAGGTCCCCGGGAGGGCAGCGCACCCCCAGTTGGGGCTGCGCCCCCGGGAGACAGACCAGACGCCCGTATTGTACCTTTGGGGTGCTGTCCGCCCGGATGGGGAACCCTCCCCTCTCCTTGGCCTTTGATAACAGGAGCGGCTGGCACCCATTCGTTCCACTCGCTGCGCCCCGTGAACGAGCGTGGCGGGGTGAAGGGGGGAGGCCGGGTGGTCGCTCTCCTCCGCCCCCGCCCCCGGCCCCCCGGCTCCCGCCCCGCCGGCCAGGCAGAGCACAAGTGTTGGGATTCCCACGGCGGCGGGCGCGCTGGAGGCCTGGAGCCCGAGGCCGGGGGCGCGGCGCAAAAGGAGGGTTTGCAGACAGGCGACCCCCCAGGCCCCCGCTCTGAAAGGGCTTGAAAGGAGTTGTTTACGGTGCATTACCAGTCAAGGGCTCAGGTACCAGCGCCTTGTGTCGGCGAACCCGGCGGCCGCCCGTGCTGCAGGTGCCAGCTATACAGACGCCCCGGGAGGGGGCCGCGCTCCTAGCCGGCCCTCTGCTGCCAGCCCCGAGCGCAGATCCAAGTCCTGGCCGGGAGGGCGGCCGGGCGGGGCGCAGGACTTTGTCCCTGGCCTTCCTTTGACTCGGGGCCAAGACTCAGGGCAGAGGGTGGTCGCTGGGCACAAGAACTTCCTGGGGAGGCTGCGGCTGTGCCCACACATGGCTGGGGTGCTTGACTCCACCCCCCCACACACACCTGTCCTTGCGATCCGGCCCCTGCTCATCCTGCTTCCTGAACCCTGACGGGCCTTGGTGTACCTGCAGGAGCCTCTTCCCGGGGCCAGCCCCTCTTCACCAAGAAGCTGAAGAAGGCCCCAGTACCCCAGGGGGTCATTCCTGTGCCCCCCCGTGCCCCTCCCCAAGGCCTGGACACCTAGAAACCAAGTTGCTTTCAACTTGACCTCAAAAGCAAAGATCTCCCCCTCCCCACCCAGATTCTCCCTAGAGGGGACCTGCTGACAGAGTGCACTCCCTAGGGCTCACAGGGCCAGGAGGTCAGAAAAGAAAACATACAGGCAGGTCAGGTGCCCGTGCTATTATGGCAATGCCTAAAGAACCTTCAGTATTTAGTGATTTCCCAGACCAGAGAGAGGGAGAGAGAGAAAGAGAGAGAGAGAATGAGGAGACAAATGTTCAGTGTTTCTGAAGGAAACTTCAGGGTCCTCCCAGGGGTGTCTGCCTGGCTTCCATTTTCCCCATTTTCCATGTGCACCACCACCATTAATTTTACATGTGCCACCTCTGACTAGAATTATTTTTTCACTGAGTGAAATGGAAAGGTTTTGAGAGCAGTGCTTACCTCTGGCTTATGATGGTGGCTGGGGGAAGGGTTGAACCTGGGACATCAGAGCCACATGCATGAGTCTGTTTGCATAACCATTATGCTATTTGTACCCCCACCCCCACCCTGTGCCTAAAAAGCTTTTCTTAAAGTGGTAGAATGGTGGAGAGGATGAAGGTGAATATGAGAAGAGACTAAGGGGAAAATAGATAAGAATGTGTTCTCTATAAGTTTTCTTGTTTTTTTTTTTTAGTTTTCTTCCTTTTAATATATTTATTTACTTATTATTGAATAGAGACAGAGAGAAATCATGAGGGGGAGGGGAGAGAAAAAATGGAGAGAAACATAGAGACACCTGCAGCACTGCTTCACCACTGCAGGTGGGGACCAGGGGCTTGAACTTGGGTCCTCATGCACTGTAATGTGCACTTAACCAGGTGCATCACTGCCTGGCCCCTTAAAGTTTCCAAGAAAGTCTTATCCATCTTTAAGGGAGGGGAGCATTTCACATCGCGTTCATAATTAGATTTCATGAATAAATGGCCCAAAATGATTGTCTCTAGTTCCTTGCTTATATTGAGTCCTCCCCACACTGCTTCCGGACCCACATGCTCACAAGAAAACTCTCTATAGACATGTTTTCTAGTAATCTCTATGTCTGAAAGTTGAAAGACAATGTCTAGGCCTTAACTTGCTTAAAATTGCAGGAAACAGATCCACCACTACTCACCCAGCTACCATACCAGGAGCAGAATCCTTGGAATCATTTCTTAAATCCCACATCCAGTCAAACACAGTCCTAGAAATCTCTCTTCACAGTATCTCCCTAATCTGTACTGTATCCACCCAGGGCAGCTCTTCATAAACTGTCAAGTGTACTCCTGCTACAGGAGTACATGCCACCTCTACCCTTATAACCTTGCTTTGCATTGACCCACACTAAGCATCCTTTCCAGAGGAGCAGAGGATGTAGGGATGGAGAGTGGAGAGGGTTTGCTTTTTCTGAGACATCAGTAAGACACCTCTTATACTCCAGTCATGGCTTCCTTTTAACATTCATTTTTTCTTTATTGGGGGATTAATGGTTTACAGTCGACAGGAAACTACAGTAGCTTGTATCTATGTGACATTTCTCAGTTTTCTACATGACAATTCAACCTCCACTAGGTCTTCTGCCATCATGTTCCAGGACCTGAACCCTCTTCCCACACCCCAGAGTCTTTTACTTTGGTGTAATATAGCAACTCCAGTCCAAGTTCTGCTTTGGGTTTTTCCTTCTGTTCTTATTTCTCAACTTCTTTTTCTTCTTCTTTATTGGGGGGTATTAATGGTTTCTTTTAACATTTAAGTTAGCTCAGGTTAGTTTCCATGACTTGAATCTGAAAGGCTTCAGGCTAATCCACAGTTACTGAGCATACGCACACTAACAAATGGTGAAGAATATGAACACAAAAGGAGGATGTCAAATGGCTAGTTATTCTGCAGTGCAACCCCCAGTCTCAGTGATTAAACAAGGTCCCTATCCATGAGGCCTTACAGGGGGACTTGTCCCTCATAGTCACTCCAGGTCTCAGGCTGGCAGGTGTCCTGCCTCCAGAAGTGTTCCCACAATCAGGACAGAAGGGAGAAGCAAAGTAATCAAAACTCCCTCCCACAGGGACAGTCCAGTTCCTTGTGTCTTTCATCAGCCTGAGTAAGTCAAGTGCCCACCACTCATCCCTCAGGGGCAGGGAGGCCTGGGCCCACCCTCAGCCTGGATGAAGAGGCTGCTGGGCTGATGGCTTGTCCTGCCAGCTCCTGGTAACATGGACACAGTAGAAGCTCCCTAGGTGAACTTCTCTGGAAAACCCAGAAAGTGTGATGCCATCCTTATGCATGCTCTTTTCTTCACTGCTCTAATTGGCCTGGGCAGAGAACAATCACCCCCTAAGAACTAGGAACCTCTTAAGGCCAATGACACTGTAAGCTCAGTCATATTCTATGCCAGCGATCAAACCCAGGCCTTAAGCATGTACTCTACTGTTGTACCAGCCCCATGCCTCCTCCTCCCATCATTTTATTTTATTCATTTCATGCAGCACAAGGAAATGAACTCAGGGTCAAGGACGTGTTGCTATCTCCCAGCTGCCTCCCCAGTCCAGTGTGCTCTGGCTTTTCATTTACCACCATGGGGATTGGTCCCCGCATGATGATTCCACTACTTCTGGTGGCCATTTTTTTTCTTTTATCTAGATGTTCCACTGGGTGACAGAAAAAAAAATTGTTAATTTTTTTTATTGTATTTTGCTCACCTATTTAATGATTTTCTTGTACATGTTTAAGAATGCACTGAGGTATGTTGTTGGTCTATTGAAATGTATATAGTATATTAAACCAATGGCAGATAATACAAATTTTATTTTAAAGTGATTAAAAACTTTAAAATGCACATGGTCATTGTGGCTGGGAAATAGCTCAGCAGTAGGGTACACATACTATAGTCTGCAAGGACCCAGGTTCAGGCCCCTGGCCCCTATCTGGCGGGGGAAATCTTCACAAGTAGTGAAACAGGGCTGCAGGTGTCTCTTTCTCTTTCCCTCTTTATCCCCTCCTCCCCTCTCAATTTCTCTATCCCTATCTAATAATAAAGAAAGAAAAGATTTGAAAAGAAAGATAAAAGAAAAATCTTAAATACATAAACAAATAAAAATAAAATAAAAACTTTTCTAACCAGAGGACTGTTCCGCTCTTGCTTATGGTGGTGCTGGGACTGGATCTGGGAACTCAAAGCATCAGGTATGAAAGTAATTTGCAGACCCATCATGTTGTCTCTCCAGCCTGAAATATAAGCTATTCTAATTAGGGGAGAGTAATGGTTTGGAGTACAGTTATTGATAAAAACCTTTCTTTATGTGATGCCGGGGAGTGAACCCAAGACCTCCAAGTGGGTGGGACCACCACTGAGTGGTCTTCCTGGGCCAGTGTTTTCATTCCTTCTTGTATAGAGAAAGGAGAGAGGAAGAGGCAGAAAGGCACTGAGACACCACAGCACCAGTTCATCACCCAGCAACCTTCCCTTGGCATCATCCTGTGGTTCGAACCCAGGACCTTATGCACAATAAAGGCAGTGCTCTCCTGAAAAATGGTACCCCAGTCCTGAAAAACAAGCTTTTAATGTGTATTGCTTTCATAAAACTACAAAATCAAACAAATTAAAAATCTAGGGATGGGTAAATAGTTCCTGGGAAAAGACCCAGGTTCACATTCCAGCATAACACAGCAGTGATGTGACACCAAGGCAGCTTTCTGCTGTGTCTGTGGTGTCTCTCCCTTCATCTCCGTCTCTCTGAATGAAAAAGTAGCCAAGAGTGGTGTGAAGTCAGCACCTGCAGGAGGCCTTGACTTGTCAAAAATGATCACAAAAGTCTGTAGTGGATAAATTCCAAATACCTTTCCATTGAATGTAGACATGCCCTCAGTCCCCTGTGCGGCACATGGACACAGTCACATCCTCTTTCCAATGAGTAGCCCTGTAGACAGGGGTTTGTCTGTCTAACTGTATACCTGACTATGTGTTCTTTTCCAGGAATAAGCATGATATCTATTTTCTTGCCTGAAACAAGTTTTAAAATAGACTGGCACCACCCACATTCTCAAACACAAATGTAAACCTAGATTCCAGTTCCAAGTTCAAAAGCAGGGCCAGGGGGATAGTGAAATAGCTCACTTAGAAAGTGGGCTGCAGGGGTTGGGCGGTGGCACAGTGGGTTAAGCGCATGTGGCGCAAGGCGCAAGGAACAGCGTAAGGATCCCGGTTTGAGCTCCCACAGGGGAGTCACTTCACAGGCGGTGAAGCAGGTCTGCCTGCCGGTGTCTATCTTTCTCTCCCCCTCTCTGTCTTCCCCTCCTCTCTCCATTTCTCTTTATCCTATCCAACAACGAACAACATCAACAATGGCAACAATAATAACCACAATGAGGCTACAACAACAAGGGCAACAAAAGGAGGAAAAAAATGGCCTCCAGGAGCGGTGGATTCATGATGCAGGCACCGAGCCCAGCAATAACCCTGGAGGAAAAAGAAAAGTGGGCTGCTTTGCCAGGTGCATGACCCATGTTTGAGCCCAGTCCCTACAGCACTGAAGGAAGCTTGGGGCTTGGTGTGAGACCAATCAGTATACTTCTCAGAGGTAGACTGGCCTGTGTGAACACCCTGGGTGTGTGCTGTGGCCTTGCCTTCAAGGGTTTCTCTCTATGTAAGTGCACCTGTTCCTAGCTACCACCCCATGCCCTCTAAAAGGCTCAAGGCCAGGGCTGATGTTTCCTGTGAGAACAGCTGGAGGGCACTGCATTCCCCAACATCAATGGCCAGTCAGTCCAGCACTCACAGACAGAGCTGGTTGCATGTGTCCACTAATGTTGAAAATATCAGTTGGATGACAACAATAACAACTACAACAAGCACAACAAGGGCAACCAAATGGGAAAAATAGCCTCCAGGAACAGTGGATTCATAGTGCTGGCATCGAGCCCCAGCAATAACCCTGGAGGCAAAGAAAAAAAATAATGAAAAAAAAAAAAACATCAGTTGGGCTGGAAAATGCCAAGGGCAAAGATGCCTCCTCTGCCTCCTGACTAACAGACCTGAGACACACACACACACACACACACACAAACACACACACACATCTTTCTCATCTATCCTACCAACATCTACAAAACACCTACTCCTGCTGGAAAATTAACTGAGCAAATGCTACTAAGTGCCTGGTACTACTCACATGCCCAGACATGTGGCAGAGTAACGTGGTTCCTCCTTGCCTGGGCAGAAATGAGGCACAGTATCGTTTGAACAGCTGGGGGTCAAGCCTGGGCTCTGCACATGCCCTACCTGGTGGTTTGTCTCTCTGGCTGGTGCAGAAATCAAGGCCCATGTTAAGTAGGAGACTGACCCCAAGAGCTGGTCTGTGGTGGGGCCAGGTTTGGGGAGCCCAGAATACAGACATGTGTCCCCAGTCCTCTCAGGCTGGGAGCCTGGGGACCACAGCGGGAAATGATGTGCAAACTCTGACAAAGAGAACCAGCCTCGACTGGGGTCTAATCTGAGAGGTGGGAATGCCTGCTGGGCGCTTGCAGGCTGCTAACTTCTTGGAGAGCATACATGGACGTGAAAACTACTGGCTTGCTGGGAAAGCCACGACGGATATTTTCTATGGAAAAATGTGTCATGACTTTTCCGACAACCTGATATATCCCAGATTTTTAGGCAATTTTTCCAAATAACCAGTGTTTCTTCCTTTCCCTCCCCACCCTTTCCTTTAGAAAAAGAGAAAAAGCAAAAGAGGAAGGATGGTGTTCACATATGGTGCTGGGGCTCGAACCCAGGGCCTTGTGCATGGTAAGGCATGCGCTCTGAATCATCTCCTAAACCCAATAATTGATGTTTCTTGGTTCACACTAGGTAAAGCCTGACATGGGTTTCTCCAGGCAGGTTAACTTAGTGGTGGAAGTCTTTTTTTTTTTTTTTAATTTTTAAATATTTATTTATTTATCCCCCTTTGTTGCCCTTTTTTTTTTTTTCATTGTTGTAGTTATTGATGTTGTCATTGTTGGATAGGACAGAGAGAAATGGAGAGAGGAGGGGAAGACAGAGAAGGGGAGAGAAAGATAGACACCTGCAGACCTGCTTCACTAACTGTGAAGTGATCCCGCCCCCTGCAGGTGGGGAGCTGGGGGCTTGAATCAGGATCTTTAAGCCGGTCCTTGTGCTTTGTGCCACATGCTCTTAATCCACTGTGCTACTGCCTGACTCCAGGAAGTCTTGTTTTAGACAGGCTTTAAGCATAGCCTGGGAAGTGGCACAGTGGATAAAGCATTAGAATCTCAATCATGGGGGTCCTAAGTTTGATCCCCAGCAGCACATGTACCAGAGTAATGTCTGGTTTTCTCTCTCTCTCTGCTCTCTCTCTCTCTCTCCCTCCCTCCCTCCTATCTTTCTCATTAATAAATAAAATCCTTTTTTTTTTTTTTTAAAAAAAAAAGGAATAGTAATAGCTTTGGGACGTGGGAGGGTAGGCACATGGAATTTCGGTGGTGGATGTGGTATGAAACTTTACACTGTAATCTTACAATCTTGTAACCTACTATTAATCATACATAAAAAATGAAAAAGAAAGGAAGGACGGGAGAGAGAAAGAAAGGAAGAATAGCCCTGTGACACCCAGCAACTTCAGAACCACTGGTATGAGTAAAAAGCCTACCTATTCTTGGAGGGAAAAAAAAAATCCCAGGGGAATCAAAATTGTTGCCTGGCATGCCAGGAGAACAATCAGACCTCATGCTGAGCACACAGTGTTGTGAGAGGCGCAGAACTGATTTATACTACATTTCCCTAGCACTGTGCCTTGGAATTGTGTCTTAAGCAAGGAATAACATCGTTTCCTTAGGACTCCATCCAGAGATTTAATGCCTGCCCAGACAAAGGAGCTCACATGCATTCACTGTCCTCTCCCTTCAAATGCAAGTGTTTCAGGGATGATTCTTGTTGCCATCGATTTTACATGCTGTGCTGGGGAAGGAACCCAGGGCCTTGAGCATGTTCCATATTGCTAAGCAGTCTCTCTGGTTCAAATTTTTCATTCTTTTTTAGATATAATGAAAAGAGAGACAGCACAGTATTGCTCTACCATCCTTGAAGTGCCTCTGGTGCTGCCTGCAGTGTTCCCATGTGGTGCTGGGCCTCTCACACAGAGTAAGACCAGCACTCCACTGAGTGAACATCGCCTGGTCCCCACACTAGCATTCTTGCTTCTTTTACTTAAATGATGTGCAGCTGGTGACTTCACAACTCTCTTTGTTCTCTCTCTCTCTCTCTCTCTCTCTCTCTCTCTTTTCTTCTTCTGTTTTAGGGCTGCTAAATGGTATCTTATGTGGATATACCACAGTTTACTTAAAGCCATGAGGATTGTACATGAAGCCAGAAAATGATAACAACTTTGAAAAGATGCAAAAAGGGGCCAGCAGAATAGCTCACTGGGATAGTGTGCTGCTTTGCCATGTGCATCAAGCTCAAGCCCTGTCCGCACCACCTTGAAGGAAGTTTTGGTGCTGTGGCCTCTTTCCTCCTCTTCCTCCTCCTCCTCCTCCTTCTCTCTCTCAATTAAAACAAAACAGAAGCAAAAGGAGTGAACTTAGTTCAAAGTTCCTATGTCCATTAAACTTGTTTTTTTCTGGTGCTCTTCATAGAGGCCAGGATGCCGAAGCTAGTAGGAAGAAGTGCTGTTTACATGAGTGAAATTCAAACTCCTTTTAGAATAGGAGATTAAAGGACAAAGCCCAGAGTCTTGGCTAGTCACCAAGTAAAACTGGACATGTCAGAAAACTCTTATTTGGAAAATTGTATCAGTATTTAGTTGTTCCTCCCATAAAAGACTAATGCTTAACAGCAAGAAATTTAAAAGCAGAAAAGGGGATTGACCCTGAGGTTTTCTTTGTGTGTCCAGAAGCCATGAATTCTCTGCTCTCACCTCATCCCCAAACAGAACATGACCTTATTTATTATTATTACTATTACTGTTATTATTATTATTATTATTTGAGGTTGAGTAGCTTTGGAACAAGAGAGTCTAATGGGAAACATTCTGACATCCTTACCATCTAGAGCTAGAAAGTCACTTCTTGTAACTCTACAGCTGGGCCACTCCAGGAGAGTCAGGCTTCCTGCTTCCACTTACAAATAATAAAAAGTTACTCCAGTTTCTCTTACCATGCTGTGTCAGGAGCAAACCCATGTACACATCATGTTAAAGGGGCAGGAGACAGCTGGCCAAGTAGCACGAGTTTTACTGAGTGTGAGGCCCAGGGTTTATGGCCCCCATCACCACAGGGGAGCCTATGGCATTAAAACTAAAATGAAGAAACTGACCTGGAAAGGCTGCTATCAGGCATGTGGAAGTTTCCATTGCTTGGGGGGTTGAGGGGGGAAAGAAAGAAAAGAAAATCATATTAAAGTAGCTACATTAAGGCTGGGGAGACAATATAATGATAATGCAAAAGATGTTTTTGCCTGAGGCTCCAAGGGCCCAGGTTCAATCCCCAGGACTAATATAAGCCAGAGCTGAGCAGTGTTCTGGTAAAATAAATAAAGTAGCTACATTAAGTGTGACCAACAGTGGAGGGACACAGAGAAGTTGAGTAACATATATGATTTGGAACCAGCCAGAGCAGGTGTTAAACTCTGACCCCTTCACACAACCTTGAATTTAAAGCTGAACACTATTTTTCATGAATTGAAGAAGTAAGGAAGCTACCCTTGAGCTGTAGGGTTGAGGGTAGATGATAACCATGTCTGAAAGTTTTCCAAAACATTCATTTCCATCTTTTCTAGAAACAGCACTGTTCCTTCTTTTTTGTTTTAAAGTCATATATATATATATATATATATATATATATATATATATATATTCTATTTACTTATTATTGGATAGATACAGACAGCAATTGAGAGGGGAAGGGGAGATAGAGAGGGAGAGAGACAGAGAAACACCTGCAGCCCTGCTTCACCACTCTTTTTCCTCCTGCAGGTGTGGACTAGGGACTTGAACCTGGGTTCTTGGGCACTGTAATGTGAGTACTTAACTAGGTGCACCACCACCTGGCTCTGCTTCTACCTATTTTCAGAGAATGAGTCTCAGGTCTTCACACCAAATCAAGGAGCTCAGAGTTGCAGAGCAGACAATAGGAAGAGGCAGACAGTTGTGGTAAACTGAAGCAATGAAAGAACTAAAGTGAGGATGAAGGAACAGGTCCAAGAGGAAGACAGAGCTGGCTCAGGAAGGTCCCAGAAGCTGGATCCAGGAGCACCACATCATCTAGGCCAGGGTGAGAGTGTCCCAGTGTCCCATCATAAGAGTGGGCCTTCTGGAGCTGGGTGGTGGCACACTTATTAAGCACACTTATTACAATGTGGAAGGACCCAGGTTCAAGCCTCTGGTTCCCCACCTGTAAGGGGGAAGCTTTGCAAATGTTGAAGCAATGCCACAGGTGTTTCTCCTGTCTCTATACAACAACAACAACAACAACACATACACACACACACACACAGGGGTGAGGGAGAGGGGACACTCATCCCATTTCAGCAGAAGTGTGTGTGGCTTTTGGGGTCAGGTGAAGCCCCACAATCCCACATTTAGACTCACAAGCTTTGAGTGATGCTGGAAAGCTCTCCCCTCAGAAACCCTCCCTTAGCACAGGGTGATGCTGTGTGACCTCTAACATAGTCTTTCCAGAGGGCAGTCATGAGAGGCTGGTGGCTCTAGGACCAGCCCTGCCCCTGTGGACTATGTCTCTTCTCTATGTGCCACCACCCCCAACCTGTGTGCCCCCTCCCCCAGTCCCAGGACCAAGGGACTGGTGAGGATGCAGCTGGAAGTAGCTGGGGCCTGAGCCTGGAGGAGGAAGAGGCTCCCTGGCAGCCAGTTCCTCACTCAACCTGTTGCTTCCAGAGGCAGAGCCTTCCACACTGGCTGACCTCCAGTGACCCAGAGAAAATGGCCTTTATTAGCAGAGAAGTCTTTCTTCCATTCAGTAGAGAAAAGAACAATCATGTCTTACTTAAGTAGTGTGTGTGTGTGTGTGTGTGTGTGTGTGTGTGTGTGTGTCCGTCCAGGCACCCTCCTCAGTATCCCTGGATCTGCCTCCACAGCAAGGTCCAACCTCCACTCCCTGTGGGACAGTCTATACAGGGAAGGGTTGGGGAGGGAAGGGCTGAGCAGCAGGAGGGTGTCTTCTGTCTCTTTCTCTCCCACTCCAGTCTCCTCCAGCCCTGAGCTGCCTACCCACTCAACGCCACCAGAGGACTTTCCACAGCTCACTAGATGCTCAAGGATGGTTTCCAGTGGAAGCTGGCTAGTTGAAGGACACTGGAGGAACAAGATGTCCCTACATCTGCTCTCAGCGACCCTTCAGCACCACCCCTGTGGCACCCCCACACTCCACAAGGGCACCAACCTCCCAGCTCTCAGAAAAAGCCCTCTCAGCCCCCTGGAGGGGAACTGGCAGCAGGAACCCAGCATCTCCTCACAGCACACTTTTCAGGATGGGGCATCTGTGTGTGTGAGTATATGTGGGGTTCCCTCTGGAGGGGTCTCAGTCCCAACCAAGTGAGGGGCTTTTTCAGGTAAGGAGAGTTGGGGGCACATCACCAGCTGGCCACAGCTCTGGTCTTGACACTTCCCCTTCAGCCACAGCTCCTGTGCCTCAGAGCTCAGAAGAACCCACCCTAAAGGAGGCCTAAGAGACCAGTGCAGGAACTGTCCACACGTGGATGCGGGGCTGGGGTCCGAGCCGTGTGGGGTCCTGAGAGATCACCCTGAACCTTTGGTTTCTGAATTCAATGAAACACAGCGCTCTGTCAGAAACGCACAGGCAGATGCGCTCAGATGGTTGCTGTAAGATGCCAGACCTAGCAAGTGGATGGAGTCAGACTTGGCCCAGGAGCCTCGGGGTCGGGAAGCGCGGGTGCTGACCCCCATGCTCCCCGCTCTCCAGCCCAGAGCGTGGCTGGTGCTTCATCGAACGGCCTGGCAAATTCTCCTTTTGTTTTTCTACGGGGACAGAGCTCGGTACAAAGGGTGACACCGTGCAGGGTCTGAGCTCAGACGTCGAGAAAGGCCAGGCAGGTCCTCTGGGAGGTCCCAGAGGCCAGCCAGGAAGGCGAGGAGCTCGGCTTTGGGGCACCTGCTCTCTGCGTTCACCCAACCCCCCACCCCACTGCCCCCGGGCAGACGGCTCGCCCCTGCCCTTTGTGCGGGTTTCATGGCTCAGAATCCTGGGCTCTAGGCTTGCTGGGCAGAAGCCAGCCCCGCCGAGCTGCTTTTGAGGAGGACCCCTCCCGCGCCCTTCCCCCAGTGGGCAGAAGAAATGGGGGACGTGCTCACCCAGCAAGCGCACGCCCCAGGCCTGGTGCGGTGCCAGGGCCACCCCAGGGCCCGGGGTCGCCTTCCAGCCAGTCTCTGCCAGAGCCCCGGGGAGCGCCCGTGCTCGGGGGAGATGTGCGCAAAGGAGCAGGGGGAGGCTGGGCGAACCGGGCCCGGGTCCGGTGAGAGACCCTCCCAGATGGCGGCCCGCTTCCGGACTGCAGGAACGCCCCACGACTCTACGGAGGAGCCCCTCCGCCCATGGCGCGGGCAGGTGCGGGCGCCGCAGGTACCCGCGCCGGGAGCGGGGCGGGGCGCGGGCACGGCGGGCTCCGCCTCCCTCCGCTGTGCCCCGAGCTCTAGCTGTGAGGGGCGCCGCCCCTGCCCCTGGGCACCGCGCTCCGGTGATTGGCTGGCGCCGCGGGCCCTCGGCACGCGCCCGTGGATGTAGGTATAAGAGCCCTCGCGTGCCGGCCCTGCGCCCCAGCCGCTTGCCGCAGCCCTCCCAGCGCAGCGCTCCAGGGCGGCCGGGCCGGGGCGGGACGCAGCGCCGGCCCCGGGAGGGAGGGAGCGAGGCGGTCCGGAAGGGGGCTCCGCCGACGCCGCCCACTCACCACCAGCGCCCTCGGGCCGCGACAGGCCGAGGCGCAGAGCATGGACGCCGTGCTGCTTGAGCACTTCCCCGGCGGCCTGGACGCCTTCCCGTCCCCGTACTTCGACGAGGAGGACTTCTTCACCGACCAGTCTTCCCGGGACCCTCTGGAGGACGGCGATGAGCTGCTGGGCGACGAGCAGGCAGAGGTGGAGTTCCTTAGCCACCAGCTGCACGAGTACTGCTACCGCGACGGGGCGTGCCTGCTGCTGCCGCCCGCGGCCCCGGTCCCCCCGCATGCGGCCGCACCGCCCCCGGGGGCCCCGGGCGAGCCGGCCGGCGCGTTCTGCTGCGACCCGGGGGCGCCCTCCGGCGGCTTCCCCTACTCGCCCGGCTCGCCGCCCGCCTGCCTCGCCTTCGCGTGCGCCGGGGCGGCGCGGCTGCGCGGGCTGGGCGGGGCGGCGGCGCGGCGGCGGCGGCGGGTGCGCTCGGAGGCGGAGCTGCAGCAGCTGCGCCAGGCGGCCAACGTGCGCGAGCGGCGGCGCATGCAGTCCATCAACGACGCCTTCGAGGGGCTGCGCTCGCACATCCCCACGCTGCCCTACGAGAAGCGCCTCTCCAAGGTGGACACGCTGCGCCTGGCCATCGGCTACATCAACTTCCTCAGCGAGCTGGTGCAGGCCGACTTGCCTCTGCGCGGCGGGGGCGCGGGCGGCGGCGGGGGCGCGGGCGGCGGGCGCCTGGGCGGGGACAGCCCGGGTAGCCAGGCCCAGAAAGTCATCATCTGCCACCGTGGCACCCGTAAGTGCGTCCGTGCTCCGGGTGGGGAGCGAGAGGGCGGTGCTGGAGGGGGTGGGTGAGCGGAGCCTTTGGCCAACAGACTGACGGAGGGACAGACCGACCCCGGGGTGCTGGCATCCTGGGCGAGAGCAACCGCCACTGCGCAGTCCGCCTGGCACCTCTGCTCTTGGCGCCACTTGCAGCAGCGCAGCTGGGGTTGCGCGCCCCAGGCCGACTTGCAGCTCCCGGACTCCGCAGGGGGGTGGGGCAAAGGGAGAGGGGCCTTTACTGTAACCTCAGGCGCCCGCTTTAACCAGCGCCCTCAGGAAGGGGCTTCCAGGGGTCTCCGCTGGGAATCGAGGGGACCTTTCACAGCCTTTTCTCTTCTCACCTCCCCAGGCTCGCCCTCCCCCAGCGACCCCGACTATGGTCTCCCGCCTCTGGCCGGACACTCTCTCTCTTGGACTGATGAGAAACAACTCAAAGAACAAAACATTATCCGGACAGCCAAAGTGTGGACCCCAGAGGACCCCAGGAAACTCAACAGCAAGTCTGCCTTCAGCAACATAGAAAACGAAGCGCCCTTTGAGCTTGTGTCTTGAGAAACCCATGCTCTGATTACTCTGTGCATATTGTACATGTAAATATCTATGATGTAAATGTAATTTAAGAATCGCATTTTTGTAATGGCAATCAACTTATTTATCTATTTATTCTTGTGTTCAGTTAATGGAATAGATTATCTCTTTTAAATATATAATTTATATAATTTATCCTGATTTTCTTTTAAAATATGCAATAGCCCATACTTCTAGCCCAGCGCCTTTGGCGGAACTCTGCATTGTTGGAAGAATGCTGGTCGGAAAACTTGTTAATTTATTGCCAGATATGGCCTATTTCTAAGCGGTGTTAATAAATGCTCTTTACACCTTTTCTGTAAATTACTTGCGTTATAGTTGATGGGAAATTGCTGTAAATTTATTGTCACGTTTAACCTGAGCACTGATGAACTCTGGCTTGTGCCAGGGATAGAACCTTGTGCCAGGGGGTTTGGTGTAGCTATAGCTTTTAAAAACAAGGGTTAATTTACTTTGCTCAAAACAAAACAAACGAACCAGTAGCTCCAAAGCTCCAGAGAAAACCTTTAGTTAGATGGTCCGGAATGGTGGGGTCAGAGAAAGACCCCAGACGCCCCAGGAGGCTACCAGTTTAGAGTGTTCACTCTTCCCCTTCTTCAGAGGACGCTCGACTTACCCAGGGCCACCCGCCCCAGCCTAAGCCGAGTGCTCCATTTGTGATGCGGTGGGTTGGAGCGCAGGTTTCTGGTCCAGAGGAGAGGGTTACCTTTGAACCCGGGGAGAGGCTTCTGGGGGCTGCGCTGTGGCCCTTGGACGCCACTGCTGTTGTGGGGGAGTGGGGAGGTTGGTGTGTGTGTGTGTGTGTGTGTGTGTGTGTGTGTGTAGTAATCACAATTAGCAGCTCCTGAACTCTCGCCTCAGAGGAGGTGAGGTCTGGAGAGGTGCTGAGGCTGTCCAGCAAAACCTGGGGCGCTAAACCGGGGGGGGGGGGAGGAGTCCATCAGCTCCCCCAGTCTTTTCTCCTATTTCTAGTAGGAACGTCTCTCTCTGGCTTTAGAGTATGGGCCTCCTGGGGAGGCCCCTGGGGAGGCCCCTGGGGAGGCGGGGTGCGGAGGCCAATGGCCCAGGGCCGCCCCCTAGCGAAGGGGAAGAAGCGGGGCCACAGGGCTCTCAGTTGGAAATCCCGGCAGCCAGGGTTCTGGGGGCGGGGGTTTTTCCCAGCACTCGGCGCGAACCCCGCGGCCCTGTCCGAGCCGGGGCGCACGGAGGTCTGCAGCGGGGGGCCGCGCTCAGCAGACGCACAGTCAGGCCGGGAGGAGGCGCGGGTCCGCGGAGATACCGTCCGACCTCCCCGGGCGCCTGGGCCGGGCCACGGGACAATATGTAGGCGGCATGCTAATTGCTTTAACCCAGTTTCAGACCCGCCGAGGGGTTCTCCGCGCGCCGCGGGTGCCATGGACGTCGTCCAAGAGCAATTAAAGCGAGGCGGCCGCCGACCCCGCAGTGAGGCCTGGCTTCTGGGTCGCGGAGCTCCCCGGGGGCTCCCTGGCTGTGGTCCTCGGCCCCCGCCGACCTCCGCAGCCTCTCCCGAGCCTCTCCCCAGAGATGGAGAGTTCACATTGGAGCCAGGATTAGGGAAAATAATTCGATTTGGGCCTGCATTAGGGCCTCGTTAACCAGGAAAGTTACTTGGGCACAAATGCCTCTATCAGGCATGTAATCTCATTACACTCATTAGAAAGTCAAATGGTAGGCAGACTTCAACTGGACGAAGTTCTTTAAACTTCAGGCCCACGCCATCCCACACCCATGGGGCGACAGGCACTCCGCAGCCCGAACACTGCCATCATTGTGGCGTCGCACCTTTGATTTTGCGTGCCTCCTTGCCCCCACCCCTCCGTGATTCAGTGCTCCAACACATCCTTTAGTGCGGTGCAGATGAAGCGGAAGAGCCGGGCTGAGCGTGCAAAGCGCCAGGGTCTCTATCTTGTCACTCTTCTGTCCTGACTTGGCAAGTCCCTTTAAACACGACCTTCAAAGAGACTGACAGCTTCTTTTTATTTACTCATAATCCATTCATACTAGTGTAGCAGTCCCTTAAAAAATGCTATAGGAAAAGCAGAACAGACTTATCTCTTTAGAGCCTCCTTGAGCACCAGAGGGGCCTGAGCAGGAGCGGCTGTGCCCCAGCTGCATTAGACTGGGGCGCAGCCCTGGCGCCAGCACACTCAGCAGAGGGCACCGTCTGAGTGACAGCTGTTCTCCCAAGTCCATGCTGCTCTTCCACCTTGAAATAAAATGCATCTGATAATCATACAGTGAGTCAAATTTCTGAAGGGCTTTGGAGACCCTTTGCTCAGTGTGGCTCTTTGGGACACCCACTAGGTTCTAAGCAGAAACACAGGCAGGGACCATAGGGGTGGGGTGGGGAAGGGGGGAGAATAAACAGCCCCCCCACACTGTCCTCATCCTCTCAGCATTATAAAGGTGTTACAGGAGCAAAAGTGGGTGCATTTAGCATCTCTGATGATGAATGAATTAGCTGAATTAGGTGAATTAGCTGCACAGTCCTCAGGGATCTGGACTCCACTACTAGCCTGGTGAGGTCTGGTGTGGTGGTGGGGGGCAGAGACTTTGGTAGTGTTCTGAGAGTTTGAGTGGGGTGCTTTCCCTGCCCCCACCCCATCTCATCCCCTCTTATCAAACACTGTCTAGATTCCAGCCCATCCAAGGTGGTTCTACCATTCTCTTTGGAGTCTGTGCCCAGTAGAGGGCAGTAGTGACTCTATTCACTAAAAGCCGTTCTCCCCATGCCTCCATGCCCCCCCACTTCCCATCGGCATTGGGGGCCCTCTTTCTCCTAAAAGTTATTCATTACACACACACACACACACACACACACACACACACACACACACACACACACACACACACACGGTGACTTTCTATTTTCAGAGTATGGGGACCTGGGTTACGATGTCTCTTCCCTTTGTTTTCCACCTGGGAATTCTCAGAAGGTGATATGGAGGGAAGAGTTTACAGGGGGTGGCAGTAAGAATAGACGGTCATCACCTCCCCATCCTGACCAGGGCTGGCCTCTGGCAGGGAACCCCCTTATGGAGTCTCTTCCTCCCCCTAGAGGAGACAGCATGGATGAAAAGTCCTTATAAGAGCCTGACTTCTATAAGGCACAGAAAGTAGGTGAGAATGAGAGCAAACCCCCTAGACCAGGCTGGGAACAGAGCGCATAAAGGGCCTTGTTGGAACTCCTGTGAAATCGGCTGCGGGTGATTCCCAGGACTGCTCATCTGCCAGTACCAGGATTAACGCCCCTGGGTGCAGAGGGTGTGAAGCCTCTTAAATCCATAAACTCATCCCATTTCCATTAATGGGCCTTTGCAGTGGCACCGAGTACCAGCTGCGAGGTTGAACAAACACCAGTTGAGTGCACCCTGGCGAACCTCTCTGGGAAGAGCCTCCCTCCGTGTCTCCCTCGCCCTCCCCTCCCACTGCCTGTCCAAAGACTTCAGCAGCCTGTGGGAATGGTCCTAAATAATTCCACAACCAATGGCGTTTTTGAGATCTGGAA